>NW_009647218.1:3072067-3181477 GCF_000708025.1 Charadrius vociferus | reverse complement strand
GGGCCGGCCTCGCCGTCGATGATGCTGAAGCAGTGGTGGGTACTGCGGCCCGAGGTGAAGTTACTCATGGCATGCAACGTCTCTGGCAAGTGGCTGGGGCGCTGCCTGCTGAAGGGAATTTTTAAAATTTATTTATTTATGATTTTATTTTTGTTTTTTTTAGTATGGTTGTTTGGTCACGTGCGTTAACCTCAGGATACCACCCAGAGAGAGGGGAGGCACGCAGCGGGGGTGCAGGCTGGGGGGGAAGAGAGAGGTGGCTGGAGAGAAGAGCGATGGCCCAGGAGGTGCCTTTCCGCCCGACTGGCCGCCCGGCCGCCTTCTCCCTTTCCTTTCCTATCTCCGGGCCATGCGATAGGCAAGACATGATGTACAAAACCCAAATTATCCCCAGTCTAAACAATTTATAAAAGCTCCAGACCTGACGGACTTTGACATTTTATTTGGTATTTTAACAGCCCTATTTAAAGGTACACCATATGCAGCCAGAGTGCAGGCTTGCCCCAATAAACATTGTTGGAGCTAACATGTCTCCTTAATGAAACTGTTTATTCACTTTCCAGTCCAAATACTAATGGATTCAGTGCTGTTTCCAAAACCAAGATAGAAATACATATTTTAGAATTAGTATTGTATGATGATCTTTAAAATTCCAGAATGTATTTGAGCTTGAGAATTTTTTTCCTGTATATCTGTCTTATTTCAGTCAAAATATATTAGCTACATATTTAGGGAGGAATACATATGTTTATGTGTATATATACAGAGACATAGAATATACAGGTACATAAGTGACAGCGTGCTCAGGTGAAATGCAGTACTATAGCTCTGACCCAAGTGAATGTGGTTACTAAACTTCCATATTCAGACACCAAAATCATTAACTAGGTACTACCCAAAATGTACAAATTTTGAAATCTCAGATCAAGGACAGCACGCATCATATGGGATCCTGTTGGGCATCCTCTCTGATGGGTATTTCATCCCCATTAAGTGTTCTGGGCACAGTAGGATTCAATATACAGCTCCCTGCACATTATTCCCATTCAACGGGTCTAATGAAAGCAAAGAAGGATTTTTACGTAGTTTTTACCTTTGGCAACTGTAGGACATATGTTGGCTTCTGAGGCAATATAAAAGCAAGTTTTGATAAGAATAATGAGATATGTCCTGTGTGCAGTTGACATGAGCAGGGTCTGCTGCAGAATCTTTACTGCTTACCTCTGTACATTTGTGGTGTCTTTCCACAGTGTGAATGCTCTTGGTTCTTTATGTGTGTGTGATGGACAGCTGAAAAGAATGAGACTTCAGCCACTGTGAGACCTTGGTTGCTACTGGTATTGCAACAGTCTGTAAATAAATATTTTAAATTTAGTACTAGTTTGTAGTTTACTGTAAAATTATTGTTGATCCTAAATAACATCTTTGTCTACAGTGCAGAGAACTGAAGTAGTCTCATGCAACGTCTAGTTGACACGTAGGAAAGGTAATTGTTCAATAGACCTGACAAGTATTTGGTTTATACCAAATCTTCAAGAAAGTAGGAATGGAAATGATTTGCTGTGTAAGAGAATCAGGAATACTTTAGCCATTCCTGATAAGTATTTATCTAACCTGCTCCTATACTTCCAGCATGAAGCCCAATGACTTACCTGCCACAATGCCAACTGTATGAACTAACAATCTGCATGTGGTATTTATAATTTAAGGTTATGGAAAGGTTATTAAGGCCTGACTGACAGAAGAAAAGCATGCTAGCATAAGTTCTGGAAATGTACTGATCCTGACATTAGCTATTTTGGCAGAGTCCTCCTATGTTTGCTTTGTCACTGTATCCATACAAACCTGGGTTTTGCTGCCAAGTTGCTCCAAATACCCTCATGCAGTAAATGACAGAGAGATTTTTGCAGTGTATTCTGGAGTTTTCTACATGGTCTTCAGGATGAGATTTTAGGAAGCTGTGCGATTTTAGCCCCACAGATCTGTATGTTCCAAACTACCTTTATGACTTTACATGTTGCTTTTCCATCTTGCTGCACTTTTTCCTCTAGAAACACACATTGCGTTGATCAGCTCTTTCTAGTATAGGGAAAATGACAATTCTGTAGTGTATTTGTGAAGATCTGAAAGGAAGTAAATGAAGCTGGCCACTTCTATGTGCATTCATTGAGCAAATATGCATGTGAAGCAACCATTTGGGGACTGTACTGTGAGTACTGAGTGGGAGGATTAAGCTCTGATGGGAATCTGGAATGATCTGCCGCAGCTTCAGAAACTTTGGATGACAAAAACCGCCTTCCAAGTATTGTGTGTAAGCCATAGCAGCTCTGCAACATGTAAACAGCAACATGAGAGCAGTAGAGAAACATGCTGTAATTTTTCCCTGGAAGTTTACCACTGTGGATTGCTATCAGATGGTGCGCTGTCAGTTTGGTGACATCTTAAGAGGAAAAAAAAAAAAAAAAAAATTATGAGACAGGACACACTGATTTGTTCTGAAATCACACATTTGCCTGAGAAGAGCTGCATGTTCTGAAGTTCACAGTGGCAGACTTACAATACACAGCAAGGACTTCCCACAGGGCAGTGCTCCAGATTGCAGCAGGGGAGGCAGTGGACTATCTTCCCACTGCACTGGATAATCACAGATGCCTTTTTCTGAAACAGCCATGGCAACATTAGGGTAAGCTCAGAGTAAAACTATCTAGCATAGACAAAGTCTGAGACAAGAAGCCTCAGAAATGACTAACTGAAGTAATTCATTTAACAAGTGCTTTTCTGACATGAAAATGATCAAATTTGTTGGTGTAGTTGGGTATAAGCAGCCCAAATATTTCTTACAGCTTGATGAATCAGTATATATGTTTTAAAAAATTTAACATGGCTTTCCTAAAATTAAAATGAATATAATAGTTTATTTTATCAACATCGATTCAATTATTTAAAAAACAAATTACTTGCAATACTGAAGATAAATGTCTTCACTGCCTAGCTAGAGTGTAGAAACTAAAAATCACAAACTGCCCTGTATTGACTGGCATCTGACATTTAAGGTCCATTTTGGGAAGGACAGGACATTTCAATTTCTATGCTTATTCTATGGTTTATACAGATATCACTTGCTATTGCATAAAGTGATAGTAATAGGTTTGAACTATGGGTACGTGCTGCTAAGAAAAGGGTTGAGACTGCAAAATAAATTATGAAAGTCTGCAGAACAATTGAGAGATTCACTACAGAGCTGGGTACGAGTCAAATTTGTATGAAGGCAAAAGGTTCTTTGCTTTATTCTGAATTTCCTGAGACTATCAGTCCCATTTCACACAGGTCTCATCTGAGAACAGCAACATTTTGTTCATCTGATTTGGACAGTGTTCAAAAACTGATCAGGAGTTAAGAGTTCTCTTCACTGTAGTTCAAACCCCTTGTGAGACATCAGGTTTCTTTGATCTCCTTGAGTAATGGGGAAAGCACCAATATGACAGTGCTAAGGATGTAAAACAATAGGGTTTACTGAAATTCTACTGCTGCTATAATAGTAAACTATTGTGGGGTTGGGTTTTTTTTTTAAATCAAGACAAATTGTCCTTTCTTTGGGGAGTCTTAATCTGGATTTTTTTTATTTGATTATGTCAAACAACCAAAATTAAGGATTTGGGGGGCTTGTTTAATACTATAATGAGCACTCCCTGAGATCCATTTGATACACTTTTGAGATAATATTTAATAGAGAATAGTCACACCACTGAAATATATAGTATGATAAATGTGATGTTATACTGAGTCGAATGCAATGCTTTTCCTTTTTTTGTGAATTTATTTACATGTATGATGAATGTCATCTTCTCAATATTAAAATAGGAGATGAACCTAAAGACTGCATGAAGGTCACCCTTTTTTGAACTTTTTATAGTTTAGGAAACCTGCTAATGAGTTATTTATGTTACATGGAA
Organism: Charadrius vociferus; assembly: GCF_000708025.1. Lineage (NCBI taxonomy): Eukaryota > Metazoa > Chordata > Aves > Charadriiformes > Charadriidae > Charadrius > Charadrius vociferus. The sequence goes on along the minus strand of NW_009647218.1, from coordinate 3,177,524 downwards.
TCAGTACCACAGCTCTCCTGTCTAGCTGTTTTTCTGTATCAACCTTTGCTCCTTTCTCATTCCCCAGCAGATTTATGTAGATGGCTTTTAATAATTTGCTGGCTGACCACAGATGTTTAGAAGACTGGAGTATGCAGAACTGAGTGAATATAATTCCACTGTAGTCAATAGCTATATCCAATAAATAATTTTAACAGATAAGAGAAGTCTTATGATACATTCGCTGGGGCTTGGGGAAGAAATACAGGTAGTGCCCTGCGTATAATTTCTTGCATGCGGTATAGCTCATGAACTTGGAAATCATTGCCTCTAGCCTCTACCTAAAGATTGTATCTTCGGAAAGAGGGCCCTAAAAGATCTGCATCTGCAGAAAGAGCATTTCTTTCCTGGAAGTGTCTCTTAAGGGTCTCCTTCCTCTCTTGCATTGCCACAGGAAAATAGAGATGTGCTAGAAGCATGTTGCAAAAGGAAACGGTACATGTGGAGGCTCAGACTATGACAAACATCCTGCAGGATCGGAAGGCAGCTCTGCAACTCACTGTGTCCCAGTCACTGCTCTGAAATAACAAGGCAGATTTCAGGAGCTCATGGTCGAATGGCTCGGTGGCTCTGGGAGGTGCTGTCCTGCCTTGCCTTCCCATTTATTTCCCAGCCCGGCCTGGCTGCTTCCCTTACATCGACTCTTATGCTCAGCTCAGTTCACCTCCCCTCCCTGCTGGCATGCTACTTCATTCACAGGCACAAAGAGACTCTCCCCTTGCCTGCACCCGGCTATCCTGCACAGCAGGCACTTCCCTCCTGCTGCTGAACTGGACGAGTACAGAGGTCATCCAAACCCCACATTAGACAAGTCTTAGAGGAAAATTAAGGAGGGTTTCTGCATCTGTGGTCTCTCTTGAGTTTCAGATTTCATTTATAACTCTTAGACCTTGCAGAGAATCTCACCTTTAGGACTTAGCTTGCCAAATTATTGTTTTTTCTGAAAGAGTTTAGGTCACTGATATTTCCATTTTGTTAACCAAATTATTCATGCTGATGTTGCCACCTTTTTTGTTACTATATATTAGGTGTTTATTAAATGATTATTAATACTTTTACGAAGTTGGAATTCAGATAGTTGATTATGGTAGTATGCAATTTTGCAATAATTATACTTTGTTGAATAATGTCCTTCAAAATGTTATTTGTTCTTGTAATGGTTGCTTTATTGTGTGCTGTTTTGTGAACATTAAGTGTGTCTTAACTTCTTTTCTGATAAAAAATTGTACATTTCTCTGGCTGTCCCTTACTATCTTATCATTGACTGGCAGGAAAAAAATTGTACCACAGAAAAATACAATTTAAAAAGAGTATACTTAACAAGAACCTCTTTTTGCAATGGAAGATGGCTTTCTATCATCATGGGCAACTCAGTGCCAGAGCAGACCATGGAACTACTGAAAATCTAGAGGCACATTTCTGAAATGGTTTTCTTCAGCCCCAGATGACCCCATTCAGTAATATCATAAGCTGGAATTAATTATTTTAAGTATAGTACCCATAATAAGGATTACTGTCTAGTTTACTCTGCATATCCTTTAAATATGTCAACATTGGTGATGGCAGCACTCTTTTCTATGATGGAAACATGTAAGCACTATATATTTTTAATTTGAAACAGAAGAGACCTACACAATAAATTGTGAAGAGCTGGTAGGATTTGTATGGTTATTCCTTATTTAAAAAAAAAAAGATTAAATGAGTTAAGAAGCATTTTTGCAAAAGAACACACAAGAAAAAAGGCACGTAAGTTAAAAGCATGGTCTGAGATTGTCTTGAACATCTGCTTCAGATGAATCAAGTGAAGCACAAGCCTTTTCTCTGACTTATCTTATATACGTGTATGTTGTGCACACACACGTGTAGAGTTGGTCTGTTGGTAGTAGGGGTCATTTAACAGAATGAAAGCGATTGAAATGAGTTTCCTCCGAACCAGAATCTGGTATGTTCCTGGAATGGTTCTTTCTGATATGTCAGGATGAACCAATACCGAAATTAACCTCTTGTGTTTGGTCATTGCTACTCTGGTGTCTGTATAATCTGTGGATAACTTACATTGAACTTAAAACTCTCATTCCAAATGAGGTTGGTTATTACTGTTCTCAAGGCCTTTGTCACACAGGGCTATGGAGGAATCATCATACGGTAAATTGTACTAATCTAGTGGTTAAGCAGAATTAGCTTAATCAACCCATTCCTCCCCCCAAGAACTTAGTTTTCTAGTCTTAAAAGTATTCTGTATGAAAATCACTCAGTCATCTTTCACAGCTCTACTGCTATGTTTTCTTAGAACAAAAACTAAAATGCAGTATCTTTCTAAAACCATAATAAAGAAAAAGACCTGAAAACAAATGTCTCCCTAGTCCCACAGTGTCCTCCCTCCAGTAAAGCTTCAGGCCAGCAGATTTCCATGCCTGTCTGAACAACACCAATCCCCGCACAGCTCCTCTGGTTACCTACAAAAATCTCCTTTCCTGGGAAGTGTTCTGTGCTGAGGTGCCTCCCAGACAGTACTCCTGCAGGCTCTGCCCTACCCTTGTTTCTGCCTCACTGTCTTACCCTCTGTGCTGTCACACACTCTGTCTGCCTTAAAAAAATTTCCTAGTGAAGTGTGGCAGACACAAAACCAAGCATTTTTTCCACGCCCAGGCACAGCATGTTTAACAATACGTAGTGTGTAAGAAACAGTAACAAATGAATGCCTATTTTACTAGTGTTAAAGACATAATTAATAAAAGCCATCAAAATTACCAATGAAGTCTTTTAGATAGTAGTTCATATTCTTTGCTTTTACAAAGTTACAAAATTACAAAATTTTATATGGAACCATCTCTTATATACTTTATCCCAGCAATTATGGTTATATTTATAGCCGAATGACTGCTATTATTTCATATAGCAGTACAACTTTAATTATATGTGTGGTACATAGCTTATCTCCATAACCACTCTGTTCTTAAAACTCTTTGTCTGCTTTCTTTTCCAATATAGTTAACAATAGTTGTGGCTAAACAGGCCATCACAGTTGTATACAAGTTAGCCTGCAAGCACCGACTTTTCAACTGTGTATTTACCGGTGCTATCCTTTAAGACCTTCAGGAAAGCAGACAGGGAACTCTTTGTTTCCATTACAGAGTTAAACGTTTAATGTCCATTTCTGTGTTCTTGGCCTCTACTAGCTTCCTCTGCAAGACAAAATGGTATTCCCCCATGTCCATTACTGTTTTCTTGGCAAATCAACATGCTGCTAATACTGCTTTGTTAAATCATAGGTTCTTGTTCACTGCATTCGTAGACCCCCTGGGCCAGATATTGGCTCCTGCTCTGGCAGTATGAATAACTTGTAAAATTGTCCTAAATGGGTACCCGAGGATTGCCTCAGCCGTACACCACTCACTGTTATGCTTACCCTCCCTGCTGGATGGCATAGCCTGGGATCATGTTACAGCGTAAATGACACCGGCAAGAATATGGTTATCTTCTTAAGGGTACCAGTTGCAAGGGGATTGTTGTAGGCAGCCAAGACTTAAAGCAGCCCTGATGTTTGTTATTGTAGGAGTTAACTAAGCCAGAAAGAGCAGGGGTAAAGATGGCACTAAGGCCAGCTCAGGGGTTACACCCTGTCAGATATACTGTATGGAGCACCTTTTAAATTTGAAGACATAGGTTTTTATATAACTTTATAAGGAAACAAAGTTGTCTATATATACAACATAGGGAATATAAATTCCGACAAGAGCAATGGATACATTTCTGTATAATAACTAAAGAAGTTTCTACAAAGAAATGAAGTATTAGCTTCAGTGATTTGCTTCTTATTCTGAAGCCTGCGCACATTGAAGCAAAAATAAAACCTTTCCATTAAAAACAAGTGAATGTCCAAAAATGCCATGTTTAAGCACTGCTAATTTTAAGACCTAAGGGCTAGGTAGGTTAAGGGATTTAGACATGTAGAAAATAGAAACTTTAACAGCTGACTTCAGGAGAACGTTGAGCTTCAAGTGTGGAATCCAGACCCTGAGTTAGGTACCTGGTCTCCATATGAAATACACAGAGGTTCCTGAGAAAGCTGTCCTTAACAATGTGTGCAGCTGCAATTAGCTGGCATACGGGACAAAGTTCTACCGAGAAATTTGCTCATCACTAGGGATTACACCCATTTTCCTCAAAGTGTTTTTCTAAAGGTTATGAACTTCTGAATAGAATCACAGAATCACAGAACATTTGATGTTGGAAGTGACCTCAGGAAGTCATCTGGTCCAACCCCACTGCTCAAGGAGGGCGACCTAGAGCTGGTTGCCCAGGACTATGTCCAGATGGCTTTTGTATATTTCCAGGGATGGAGACTCCACAGTCTCTCTGGGCGACTTGTTCTATTGCTTGGTCACCCTCACAGTAAAAGACCATTTTCTTACGTTCAGGTGGAGCCTCCACTGTTTCAATTTGTGCCTATTGCCTATTGAATAGTTGGGATAGATGACCTTGTTCTTTCATACAGGGGTTTACAGCTTAAAATACAAGAAGGGCTTCAATTTCTTATCTTTTCAAGTGCAAGGAATTAATTTTTAAACTCCATATAAAACTGTTTTATCTTAAATTTGAGATTCAGTGGTGGTGTTTTGTCCTCTACTGAAGGACTGCTACTTGCAGTAAATAATTTAAGATTTGTAAGTTTGAACAAGAACTGAGGAAGAGCATGACTAAACCTATTGTTAGAAAACTCACTTAGACTGAAAAGATGTGTCTCAGTATCTACTTTATGGACCACATAATCTAAATACATAAACAGGTATGGGAAGAGTATTTACAAATTCATCCCCATGTTCAAAAAGGAGTTGAATCTGAGTCTTCTACTGTTTCAGTAAGTGCTCTTGGAGTGCCTGCTGGGGTTTATTGCTACTTTTTGAATGGCACTGGCTTTTCTTGGAGTCAACAAAAAGCCAGTGGATTTTACTGGAGTAGTATCAGGTTGAAGATAGTATGCACTGCTTCTTAGCCAGGCTTCTCAGCATGCCTGGAGTGCCAGACTGACTGGGATGGTTTTAGTCCACTCAGAATTTAGGCAGAGCAAGTTCCTCATTGCTGAGCAAAGGGAAGAGTGATTCACACCTTGCCACAGTCACCACATATTGCTCTAGGGAAAATTGTCTACGTCTAATTTTACCTCCTTGTATCATAGAAACACCAGTGGAACTCTGCTGTGGATGGTCAGTCCCAAGCACTGGAGTAATCACCTGTGTTATGGTATTGTCTTGAATACTTGTCTGGGAAAGGTTCAGGCAGAGGTATAATAGATGCCCAAACATGATGTAGCCCAACATGGTAACCCAGCACACTACAGAAAGGAATCAACTGTACCACCAAAGACAAGAAGCCCACAATAGCATGTACACCTCTGTTCTTTGAAAATCAAGCATCCAGCTACCTATTTGGAGTAATGAAAGAAGACAATACTTAGCTTACTGTGGAAAAAGACTAACATTTTCTGAGTTTTCATTAAAGATGTAACGAAGTGGGTCTGTCTGCAATGGATCTTCTTTGTAGACTGAGTTTGGGCAGACTTCTTTTTGTTCGTTATTCAAAAATGCAGAGGTTTTAGAATATCTCTATTCAGGCTTTGCCTTTTATCCTCAAATATAACTACAGGTAATCGTATAATGGCACAGACATGAATCCTTTTCTTAATGTTCATGTCTGTCAGTCAGTTTAATGTTCTGTCTACACATAAAGGTGTCTGTATCCTAGTATAAATAAGGCTCTGTACAAAAATGCTTTGAATTTATGTGTGTTGGCTTCATTTTCAACATACTGCTCTGTGTTAGTCTTTCTATCTTTAAAGCAGATTTTTGCCTTTCTGTCTACTGTTCTGAGCTCACTGGTATTTAAATATGCCCTAAATAAATTAATTCACGTTCCGTTGTGCGAATGTACACTGTGTTCTTACAAAGTTTGAAAATAAGAGAAATGAAGTGTTTTATCAATTGCACAGAAGTTGCTGCTAATACTGCATGGTAACTAGTTTTCAGTGTTTGGTAAAACTTGATCATTTGCTTTATCATCGACATAACACATCGTATTGTATTTAAAAAAAACTAGAAAATTTCCCATGTGAATCCTGAACTTCTTGTAACAAAAAACAAAAAATACAAAAAATGGTCACAACACTGATGTGAATGTCCTGCATGCTCCTGGAGAACTGTAATAGTTAAATTAAGCTCTAATACCAAAAATCAGCTAGCTATAACAAAATGGGGCTTCCAAACAGTCTGGTCAAAGTAAGGGAACAGAAAAAAGAAGCCTATACTCTAACTGTCATGTTGTCAAAAAGAGCAGTGCTGATTTTTTCTGTCTCTATATTGCCCCGTGAAATCCTCCCAGAGATAATCATCTTAATTATATTGATCTTTTGGGAATGCTGCTAAAGTTAGATGATAATGAGCTGTGAGCTGAGCAGGGGCAGCTGTAAGACTTGCATGGACCTTTTCCAAATTCTTACAAATATCAAGAGAACAAAATGCAGGTAGCATCATGGTCTCTCTCTAGTAATACCCTCTTCTCTGAGTCTTTCTTCAGTTCGTTATCTGTACATTTGTCAGCATACACATACTTTGTTTTTTTCATAAACTCTACAAAAGAATTCTTCTCAGAAGTCTTCTCTAAGTCATACTTCGTGTGAAAAGGAAATGTTAAGAAACCCTCGGAAGGGTAAGGTTTTAGCTAAGAGTGTGAAGCTGGTTTGGTTCTGAATATTAGTGAAGTCCTCAAGGTCTTTTTTTTTTTTTTTTCAGAGTAAGAATGCCTGGCTAAATACAAACGTATATATTTGTTCTGTCTTTAGTTTTTTTGATTTTGGTTGGCTGTTTTTTGGGGTTGTTTTTTTGTTTGTTTGTTTTTTGTTTTTTTAAATGTGGAATTTAATGCAAAATAAGGCATGATGTCAGATCCCCCAGATCCTTTAAATGGTGGCCAGAAGAACCACTCTTACAGATGTACTCCATTTGCATTTTAGTTTGCGTTTGCTGAAGTCTGATAGAACTTTGGCCACACTCCACAAAACTTTGCAGCTGGCTGCTTGGATTACATTTAGCAGCAAATTATATAAGATAGCTTAGTCATATTTGTTTATAAATTAATGCCAGTGAAACAACATAGGTAGACAATTGCATAGGTACACACTAACACACATCCATAGGATTGTAGATAAACAGATTTCACAGTCACCAATGTAACTGTATTTACTGCCATGTTGTTCCTCCTTATTCACACCCATGTGAGTGAAAGTTTAGTGATTATCCTCTTTGTTTCAGATGAGTAAAGGTTGAAATACTGACATTGAACTAGGTTAAGGACTTCAAACTGAACTACTTTAATACTGATCATTAAAATATAGAAATACACCATCCTTTTTCTTCCCGTTCCGTCCTTTTATTTTGAAGCATCTCAAGCTGGAGCGATGTAAGATTACATGAACTTAGATCAAGAATGGATCAGTGGTCTCTGGTTCCTTTTAAATGTGAATTCTAGAAAGCAGAACTGGCAACAACGGCTTTCTCATCCTGCCTTTTTCCTCGTCTTTAGATCATGTTGTGTGTGTATGTATGTATTTGCATGTGTGTATTTATAGGAGTTTATATGCCACTGTTCTCAAATATATCTGGCAGTACTATGAAAGGGTGATGGGAGAGAAAAAGTGCTCAAGAGCCTCTAATAGATTTCAATCCAGTCTGCCTGCTGCTCTGTTTTGCACTGAGTCAAGTATTTTTTTAAGCTGATAATTGAAAACCTATCTTGTTCTTACAGAATGGCTTTGCTGTTGTAAGGCCCCCAGGCCATCATGCTGAAGAATCAACAGCCATGTAAGTACCAGGGAATATTGCCCATCTTGGAGCACTAAGGTTACTGGCAATCACCTGCGTTGTGCATGTCTCTGAAGAACTGTAATTGTTAGCAGATGACTGAAAAGGCTTTCTAGGTACTCCCAGAAGCAGATTTATGGCCTCAGAGATCATATAGCATTTTTTAAAATGTTCTGAACATTATTTATAGCTGTTTTCCTGACTGATTTGCTTTCTTATTTCTGTTCTTCTCTATTCCACAGGGGGTTCTGCTTTTTTAATTCGATTGCAATTACTGCCAAATACTTGAGAGACAAGCTAAATATAGGCAAGATATTGATTGTAGATCTGGTATGTATTCTTGGCAAGAATCACACTTTCAGTGCATCCAGATAAAAGATAATGAATTTGCATTTATATGTCAGACTTTCCTGCTTTTAATACCTACAAGTAATAAAGGTGTGCATTTCCTCTGATTTTGGGAACTCATTAAAGCCAGGATGGCAGTACTGAAGCCATAAACATCTATGTTTCACTTTAATGGTGTTAACTGCAATTTAATGAGAAGAAGGCACAGATCAGGGCAACTTTTATGGTCCTTAAATGAATTGATACTTCCACCGTTACAGAATACAAACTTTAAATAGTCAGATGTGCCTTAAAGAATGTTGTTGCTTTGGTAACCAAATTGGCCACTTCCCCCAGCTAGCAATGATTCGACTTGTTGTGTAACTTTGATATTATTAAACAAATCAACAGGTCATTCCCTCTAAGAAGTTTTCAAGTCATGTATGCCAGCTTCTGATGGTTCCCTGAAGGAAAACTACGTGATTAAAAATCCACTTCATTGGATTAGTCTTGTATTTTAATAGAAGGCATTCTTACACAATACTTAATATGTTTAACAAATGGATTATTTAAATGCAGATGACATTTGGCATGTTGTCTATATTATTTTCATGAATAATGAATTGGAGCTCTGCCTTGCACTTAAAGGATCAGCCCAATGCACAGCCCAAGGAAAGCTGAATGCTGATTTATGAGCACCATTTTTGTTTGCCTACAGTTCATGAGGAGGTGTAATAGGGTGTCTGACAAAGCATAGACAGGAAATGAACCCTGGCATCAAAACCTAACCTGTTACATCTGCACTTAATTAATTTTTGCAGGTGATAAAAGATTTAAAGACAAAATATGTTAAAGGGTTTTTGAAGTGCAGGGCTTAATAGTCTAAATCTTGTTCATATCTGCACTCATAATTAAATCTTATTGTGAAGTCATGGCCTTACCATCTAGCACTTTTGTTCAGTTAAACATGCGTACTGGCTGTTGAAGAGAAGCAGAGAAAGGGGGAGTGTGGGAGAAGGAATGACAAGTGAAAAATGACTGGTAGAATGAGTATATGGGTCAGTTAGATAGTCTTCGATTGTTTTTCAAATATTTCTCAGTGTTCTACTATCACTTAGGAACATCATTGTAAATTGCAAGAAACCGGTATTTTTGAAAAAATCACTTCCACTGTATGTTGCATCTGTTTGCTGACTTGAATATTACAGTTCATTGAATTTTATGGCTGTAAATGCTGGCCAAAAGTGAACTCTATGTTTATTCCTGTTTTTTAATAAGAAAAACCTATTCAAAGTTTGCATTTTGTGAATCTTTTGAAGCCATTTTGACTGTAAGTGTTACATTCACCTTGTCAGGAAAAGAAATCATTTCCATTTGACCTACTCAGTCAATAAGCACTTAGAAATTCAGCTTCAGTTTTGCAAGGTGAGGTTAAATGTGCAAATCATTACCTGTGCAAATGATTACCTGTGAAGCTGCCTATCCTTACCCAGGAAAGTAGACAGGGAATGCTCAGCCTCTCTCTGACTCTATCCCATTGGCCAGAATAACTCAGCTGGTGAAAAGGGAGAACTATATGGTTGACACACATTACTTCATTCCTGGAGCAGTTGCAGTCTAGTCCCTAGTCTGCTCCATGGTCAGTGCAATGATGTACAAAAATTCATACGGAAAATTTCTTATTTATGCAAACTATGGATAAATCACAGTCCACACTGAATGAATGAACAAGTTAATAGTGATGTCTTTATGTCCACCAACAGAGAGTTTTGGGGTATCTGAAGGAAAGAATGGAATGACAGATGTTAGATTTGAAATTAACCTCTATGGCTATATTTTGATAGTGACTAGCACAGCAGGACCCCATGCTGGTTGGCAGCTATATGTGTTACTACAATGTAAATGTTAAAAAGTAATATTCAATCCCACACATTAAACTGTACTCTAGTTACAAATTAAGTGGTCTCCATAGCTGCTACGTGTTCAATATAAATGCTTAACTTTTTAATTTTTAATCTTTAATCTTTCCTTCATTTCTTTCTGCACTAAAATATGACCCCTCTGTCAGCTTTTCTTTCCTCATTCCACCATTTGAATAAATCTCCATTTTGAACTGACGTATATCCTGAATACATTTGATCTACTGATCTACTAAGGGCAGAATATGAACACATTTCCCACATGGTAACATCCACAGTCTAAAACAACACATTCCTTTGTCTAACCGGAGAAGTTACTGCTCTTCAAAACAGAGTAACACTTGGTGGACTTAAAGTTGAGACAAGAAAGCTACTTTTAAGATTTGAATAATCCAAAAAAAAAAAAAAAAAGCTCTGTGCCCATTTAATATTTTTTCTTCTCATTTGAAAACTGTTAGAGTAAGAATATATCTAAAGCCCCAAATACGTGTGGAAAAGAGAGACTAATTAAAATCACAAATTGAAGTCCTGTTATGGTTTTAGTCATAGTCTCTGCAGATATATCTATATGGCCAACATAACTTCTGGGGGTTTTGTTGCCATCCTTATTCCAAGATCTTCCACACTTGCATTTACGTTAGCATGATCTGTGTCTGTCTTGGAGTAAACCAATTCATTCTGTCACAGTTGAAGACAGGATGGGATTCTGGGGTTAGTTTGCGTGCAGATTTTACTTCATTTGCCAGTCAGAGCCCTCTAACACCATGCTGGCTGCCTTCAAATCTCTAACACCCTCACACAAGCGTGTGCTCCCTTGCACCTCCAACATGTCTTACATTTAACCTTGGGATTAAGTCACAGTTGGGCAGTAACTTCATCCTCATGTTTCACGTACTTTCAACTGAGAAAAGAAAAGCAGCCATTATGATATTACCCCACAGAGGTCCCAGAAGAGGTCCAAGTCAAGCACAATGCAGTACAAGTAAGACTCAATGCAGAGAATCAACGTAGAGAGTCCTGAACAATGTGGGTGACAGTCATGGGTTACACCAACTCGCAAAAAGCACAGTCTAGGCATCCTGCGGAAAATGTGACCATTGTTTCTCTGATACTAAATTTGGTTCAGAGCTCATAGCGTTTGTAAAATAAATAGTCTGGGTGATAGTGTTGCCATGCAGACTGCTTTGTCTGTCCTCCTTCTGAATTCTCTCTTTAAATTAGAAATTTCAAAAGGGTGGATTAGAGGAGGAGAATCAAGAATATATTTTTTCAGCTTCCTACAAATGCCAGTGGAGATGCGTACAAAAAAGACTCAGTTTTCTTTCACTGAAAGGCAGAGGATTTTCCATTTTCACTTGTAAAATTTCTTGTGTCTAACCACATAGCACAAACAAAACTAAAAAAGAGGAAAAGTCCACATCATCAGCCTTTGTCATATAGGTATACTGTCAGCATTTCTTTTTCAATATTTAATTTAATGACAGGATTTCTTTTCACTGGCATTATATAATGTTTGAAATATGGAGACTAGCCAAGGTCATTCCTTGATTGTGGAAGGCACCATCCTATCTGCCAGATGATTTAATAGCTAATGAGATCATATTCCTATGTCTTCAACTGTTGCCGTCATGATTTTGCAAAAATGAAGTATGAAGTCCTTTCTGCATCTGGCATCTCTTTTGATGTGGATCTAACTGCTGAGGGACTGCTAACTGAACTGAATGTTTCAAGAAAGCCAATTTACTCAGCTGGTCGCACAGCCTTTGACCTCAATAGTGGAACTTGGCAAATCAATGAATACACTAATGTTTAGTGTTCTGTCAAGAATTGTGAAAAAGCTCTGTAAACCATAGATCCTTCTGCAAAATACTAGTTTGTAGTTTAAACATTAGTCTTTCTTCAGAGGCCAATGAGGCTAGTTAATTAAGCCTGAGGGGTTATGAACTGTTGGCAGTTAATAAGTCATAAAATTCCTCCATAAAACAGGATGCTAGATTCCATCACTGAGGCAAGGAGTACAAAGAGCCGGTGTATAAATATCTAATTGTACAAAAGGACTGGGATTTCTCAATGACTGCTCATCTGGAGTCTCCAGGGCACGCTCGCTATGGTTTCCTGATTTTTAGAAGCCAGTTTAAAAAATGAGTGCATTAAAGAGTAATTTGCCTGAAAGTTCAGGAAGTATGGGGTGGTGAAGGGAGGGGGAAAGGGAAAGACAAAAGAAGGGCAAGAGAGAGGGAGAGAAACGGGGAGGGGGGGTAAAAGAAAGCAGAACTGAGCTCTCTACACTGAGTTGGACATTATTACTTTTGTCATCTGTTTTCTTTCTCCTTTAGGATGTTCACCATGGCAACGGTACACAGCAGGCTTTTTATGCTGACCCCAGCATCCTGTATGTTTCCCTCCATCGCTATGATGAAGGCAACTTCTTCCCCGGCAGTGGAGCCCCAAATGAGGTTAGGTTTATTTCTTTAGAGCCCCATTTTTATTTGTATCTTTCAGGTAATTGCATTGCATGATTACCCCTAATTTTCTTGTCCTTCTCTGGTTCTTTAAATTACACCAGATTACCAAATTGTCCACTGGGAGCAGGGGAACAGTGGAGAACAAGTGCGTAACCCAGAGCAGTCCTTGTCAAACAAGGCTGGGCAGATCTGACATGTTGTTTGATGTTTGTTTCTAAAGCACACTTGAGAATTTTTTTCTTTTTTTTTTTTTTCCTTTCCCTCTCTCTTTTCTTCCTCCTTTTTCCTTCTCTTCACTCCTTTTGGAATTTTATTCCTGTTTTTCAGGTTGGAAGTGGCCCTGGTGAAGGGTATAACATAAATATTGCTTGGACAGGTGGCTTGGATCCTCCTATGGGTGATGTTGAGTATCTCACAGCATTCAGGTTGGTACCTTTTTCTTTTAAAGTTATGAAAACTTGTGGTAGAACTTAAGCACGTGAATAAGAGCTAATGTAATCTTGAATGACAGGAGAATGACCTATGGTGAAACTAACTTAATACTGGTATCCTGGTATACGAAAGCTTAGTAAATAATAAAAATGGATAATTTAATAGTTGTGATCATCCACTCGGAATCAACAAAAAACAGGTCTAATGATTTAATCGGTCACTCATTTTATCATTATTCTATCATGCCAGTAAAATGAATTTGAGCTTGCTCACTTCTCTACCTATGAAATTTAAATGTAAGCGTTTATACCAGGCAGAAGAAAATTACTGTTCACGTTAATGTTGATTGTAGTTACATGCAAGTAGAGCAGATAGAAAACAATATGAAGTATGGCCCGAATCCAGTGTTCCTCATTCAATTTAAAATCTCATCATGATGCTCACAGATTTGACCAATTGGCTTTTTCTATGAATTGCAGTAAAGTGTTATTTACTTAAAAGTAAAATGAAATACGAAATGTGAAATGTGTCAGTAAGAATGATAGGAAATGTTGCATGCTCTACTTCCCTTTGCTTTCAATAGCTCATTCTAAATGAAATTTTATTCTTTCATAGGTGATGCGTCATAACCTTTAGTCTTATTTTCATGGGACCAGAGGAGATAAAACCTGTTTAAAACACACTCTTTTAGACTTTTAGTAGTCCTCTTTTGCATACACCTTTTCCTTTCATTGTAAAGTAGTCCAGTGGAAGGGTTTCATGGGCACTCACCTCTCAAGACTGGGCCAATGCTACGCGTTTGAAAAGAGGTGTCATTTAGTGGAAACTGGTATGCAAGGAAGGCAATGAGACAACTAACATGTATCTCCAATCACTTTCAAGACTTAAAGTAGTCCATTTACCTTATATAGCTTTTGACTATATCCTATTGAAAATACATCACAAAAAGTATATAACTCTTTTTTTTTGGTTGTTGTTGTTGTTCTGAAGCACTCCTGTGCAGTCCATGAAATAATATGCAGAGGATCTGATAAACAACGCACCTGAATTCAAAGTCTAAGGCCTAGACACAGAAATAGCTATACACATTCACAACATCACACTGTTATTTGGAAAAGGTTTTAATTTTATATACAATAACAACGCACCTGAATTCAAAGTCTAAGACCTAGACACAGAAATAGCTTTACACATTCACAATATCACACTATTATTGTGGAAAAGGTTTTAATTTTATATACAACATTTGCCTGTATTTAAAAAGAGTCTAAACAAATAGTAAGTGGCGGGCTCCAAATTTTCTACACCTCAGTATTTTCTCAAGTTCTTTCCAAGATCTGTCTTATTCTTTGATGAGATTTTATGGAAGTTAGGGGACTGGATGGTTCAAATCACTGGTATTAGTGTCTGATATTAATATATCTGGTATGATCACCTCAAAATTCTTGGTTTGGATCCAGCCTGTCCCAATAATGATATAGGTAATGTGGCCATCTAACGCTACAGAGAATGGCAGTCCCAGTTTATTGAACAGAACACTGACATAACTGAGACTGCAACCATAATTGGCACCCCTGCTATCCTGGGCTTAATAACACCTTTTCAAATAGGTACTTTGCAGTTCTAATTTAAGCACACTAGTAAATAGTTTGGAGCAGCTAATATTGCTGCTGTACCTATTACTCTGCTTCAGAGTTAGAGGGAATTTCAATCTCTGTGCCTGAGAAAAGCAGTACTATTCAGGAAAATAAAATTCATGTAAGCTACTACACACTGACTAATCATTTGCAGACATAACACTAAAGTAAATGCTTAATTATATATATACTTTTAAATGCAGATAAATGCAAAGTAAAGTTTGGGATATCCCTTAAAAGAATTGCTGATGGTGCGAAATGTAATGCTGCTATTTTAAATGCATCCATTTAACCTTGTGATTAATGTTTTAATTAGTGTGAAGGTTATACATTTTGTTAAAGAGTTATTTATTACTTTTTTTTAAAAAGAAATATAATGCTGTTCACTGATTACAATAGATACTGCTGTTTTTCTTTTCTCCAAAAGAGTAGGAATGACAGGATATGTTTCCCTACACCTGAAGCCCGTTTTTGCCTAGGCACAGTGTGTGTGCCCTCTATAGGGCTTATTGATATGGATTTGGTACTACTGGTATGACAATTTTGAGTGGGGATCGATGAAGCAAACAGCACAGGACTTTGAAGGGTGAATACAAAATTCTGTAAATTGTGTACAATACACCAGGTAGCTGTTTTCTATGGATTGGGTCTGAATGGTAGGTAAATTTACAACTCCTAGTAAAGAGACACTTAATCTGTGGACCAGAATCTATCCCTGCTATTATCCAAAATGTCACACACAATGTAGCCCGTCCTGTCAGTTTGGCCAGGAGAGAATTGTGAGACAGTAGTCAGGAAAGAGAGAGCCACAGTTCAGTCCTTTAGCCATAGATAGAAAGGAAGGTGTAGTCTTGGAGAAAATCAATAGAAAATTTGCTAAAAAACCCCAGCTGTTGGTCTGGAATTCTAACCTGCAACAGGTCAGTTTTTAAGAAAATAAAGTTTTGTACATAGAAAAATGGGCTTGATTTTTTTTTCAAATTAATTGATTTTAGAGACAGAGTTACAGAGAAGATCCTAACTAAGGGGTGGGGAAAATGTTGGACATCCTCAATTTCGAGAGAAAAAGAAGGGAGAAAACTGAGAGATTTTCTCTGCATTCCTACTCCCCAGTAGACAGAGGGGTTATGCAGTATTCAGTCCCCAGAGAAGGCAGGAGAGGGTGTTGGTGAATAACCAAGGTGTGAATAAGTTTGTAGATGGGTGGAGCCTGTTTGGAGACAAGCCAAGGCTTCCTGCTTCCTGGCTGCCTCAAGAGCCTAATCCTTTGAGTTCATAGGAACTGAGAAATTTGCATTAAAATCATCTGAAGCTCCCTAGGGGGTACACATAACCTTCACTTTCTCACCAGCAGAGCCTTAGTTTCTTCCTAGAATTGCACCAAACACATATTTGAAGTGTCAGCAGCCATGACACTAGGTAGCTCGTTACTACTTGATTGACTGTCAAATTTCACAGCAGAGATCCTTCTGAATGATGCTATCCACAGAAATAGAGATCAAGGCTTTCTGGTTTTGAATTTTTGACTCCACTCTGCTGTTTGGGTTTTGTTGTTTTTTTTTCTAGTCTGTAGCTGCCTTAGTGTCATACCACAGAAACACACTGTTTGAGCTTTTTCCCATCCATGGCTACCATGTTTGTATTTTCCCCACAATGAGGTAAGGCTTTTTTTCTGCCTTTAGAGTTTGGCCCATAAGCAGATATTATGTATGATGATGTATTCAATATCAGGTATATTCTTAGGCTAGAATCTATTTGTAGAACAGTATAAGCATTTACACACACGCGCGCATATACATGCAGGTAGCTGAATATTAGTTATTTTCCACTGCATAAATCACTACATAAATCTATTTTAAGTAAATCTTGTTGGGAATGAATGAGATTGCACCTCCAAACTGGCTGAAAAGATATTTCTATTTCTTCAGGAAAAAGCAACTTTCATGTGTAAAAATGCAGAAAATTTGAAGATGAGTTAAAAGCATAATACAGAATAATGACTTCAAAGGCATGCTGAGTGAGTGGCTCCAGTGGGACTTTAGTGGGAAACAAGAAAAATTATGGTGCTGCTTTGTGCCTGCCATTTTGATTTCAGTCCTACGTGAAGAGTCTTTATTGTATTTTGAAACAAACTCTTTCTAGTGCAAAATCGAATTTAAATGGGTGTGGCTGGTTTGAAGATGAAGACTGCTCTTTCGTGTATAAAAGAATATGTTTTCCTTTCCATTTCTTTCTCATTTCTACCAAGAAAATACATTTGCTCATGTTAACTACAAAGAGGTAGTAGAAAATATAGGAGAGAAGTTTCTGTAGAATGGAAAAGAAGTGCGATAATCAAATCACTGTACCTTTTAATTTTGCCTGAAAAGTTTTGTTTGATGTTTACCACAGTTAAGTAACTGGTTTTGCTACAAAAATCCTTGAAAGAATGTCCTTCTTCTAAAGAGCAGGCATCTCTTCTTTTCCCCTATGATAACAAAAAAGCACAGCTATTTTCCATCATTTTCAGGGATGTATCTTTCCCTCTAGAGAGTTTTGTTTCATCATTTACTTCCACCTATTCAGGTTAAATTTGCTTTAATCTCTTTGAAAACAATAGGAGATGGTGGCTGTTTTCTAACAGGCTGATTCTACGCTCAAGTTTATGAGGATGTAATCCACTGTCTTCTGCCAACAGTTAGAGAAAAAATAAGAGCAATGGTCAACTACTAATGTCCAAATAATTATTTTCATAAGCTCCATGTTATACCAGATGTGCTCAGTAAAGGAGGCAGTAGTTAGAGGCTCGGGTCTGTGTTGTACATGCACACATGTATATGTATGTACTTGGAGTTTACAGAGGGCAGGAGACGTGTTTCCATAGAGCAGAATATAGAAGACGCAGGAGGCAGTGGAAACAAATGTGAGTGTTCAGAAGAGGGAGAGAGAAGCAAGAGACAGAAGGAAACTGGGGTGTGCCTTCCAACTGCTTTGGACTGCTTTTATTCAACAAAGGAGCTGTAAATTTAGCTTAACCAGCCAGTATGCTCTGGCTGCTTTTCTCTACTCCAGAGTAGCATAAAACAGCCACAGCATATCAATGAACCTGGCCATAAAAGCTTACATAAAATGAAACGTGTGTGTGTGTATGTGTGTTTCTTGGAATGATTAGAAATAGCTCATGATAATGTTATCTTTTAGTTCAACTTTTAGCAGTCATATCTATGATTTTAATTCAAGAAGGTGAGCAAATTCGAAAGACGTAGGTGACATTAAGTCAGAGTTAAAGGAAGAACTATAGCCATGATTTAATTTAAAATACAGTGCAAAATTTATAATTACCCCAAAATAATAATTTTAAACAAAGAGATTTGAAAATTAAAATCATACTTGAAACCACATATATTAAAGTGTAAAAATGAAAGAAAGCTAAGGTGTGCAGAAAATCTTCACTCTGACTTAACAGGTCCCAGTGCTTCTTTTGGGAGAAAATAAATATGTTTAAAACTCTCTGTATTCTAATCTCTGATCAAAAATATTAAGAAATATTCATTGTAGTCTTGTGGCCTTACAGGTAAGAGTTAAGGTTAGTTGAGAGATTGAATTGATGTATACCAACCCTTTTTTGGTCTTATTTTTTTATTTCCTGATCTTATGACAATTAATTTTAACATTTCAGATGAAAAACTTTGTAAATATATTTTTGTTGTTTTTCAAATATATTCTCCTTGTTAACTCAGTTTCAGCATAGTAGTGACTATGATTTTCTTTTACTTTTTAGGCTACAATTTCATACATAAACCCTAAAAAGAACACTCAGAGAAAATATTGCTATGTTTTCCGTATGCTTTTTCATATAAGTATACATAGACAATATATATGTATATATTAATTTAATTTTCCTGTAATTTTTACTTTTATAACTTTTTGTTCACTAAGGAGTTGAAGATAACAACTTTAATAGGTTTTGTGTATGCTGTTGGTATTGAGTTTCATGGTCTTAAGTATGTGTGTCTGAAAACCAAAAATTCTTTGTTTTAGCTCAAATCACTACTTTTCCACTTTCATTAATCGTCCATTTGTTAATGTACTACATGCGTAGATGAATTCCACATTTCTGCCTATCCATATTCATTATTTTAAATACATTTGCATTATCTGTGTCATGTCCTCTCCTATTTTTCTTCTCTCAAAACACAGTATTTCTGGTCTTTTCAATCTCTCTTCATTTAGAAATCTATCCAGTTGCCAAATCATTTTAATTGCTCATCTCTGAACCTTTGCTGTTTTCTAGAAATGAGCTAAATACACCACATGAGGGCGAACCACCGATTTATATTATTTTGAATATTATTATGGCATTCTTTGACATCACTGTTCTGCAATATTGTATAACTCTCTGAGTAGAAACTTTGGTTTCTGATAAACATAGCAAAAGAATAGAGGAGACAAAACCCAACGTTTTTCCTAGTGGTACCCAACTACAGTGAGTCATAGGATAATGGTATATTGTCCTAATGTTTAATGAATTACACCAAGAATAGCTTTTGAGAAAAAAGTTCTTTTGAACAAGTATTCTAAATACCTATAACTTAATGCTATTATTTTTGATGGCTGTAACATCCAGAGGCTGCTGCTGAGGTTGTATTATGCTAGGCTAGGTCTAGAAAATATGGTAAGACTGGGTTTCTGATTGAAATGTGAAGAGATAAAAAGACAAAAATGTGGGAGAGGAAATAAAAAACCCAAGTTAGCTGCTGATCTTCATGAGCCAATAAAAGAAACAGAAGTAGACAGAACTAACATCTTCAGATCTTTAATCTATCGTGTTATTAGTGAACTCCATTGGCAATAGCCATGTTTACCTTTACTAACATAAAGAAATTATTTATTTCTCATTATTTTGCCTTACAATAACTGGTAAAGATTATCCCAGTTATTGTTATCTCTCTTGTTTATTTGCTGACAGCAATGTGTTCAGCATTTCACCACATTAAGAGGAAGGCAGAATCTCTGATTCGTATGTATGAGAGGCAGATAATGTTTTACCCAAATGTAGATGGACATTAGTGAGAGCGCTAGTTATCCACAATCCTTCTGCATTGTCATGGGTATAGCACTATCTTTATGAAGAAAAATATAGCTGAAAGAACACAGTCATGGAAGCCCTAGGAAATCTATACAATGGTTTCTGTGTGGATGTATATAGTTTGCTTTCAGTCACCCACAGCATTCTGCAGAGTCGTAAGTTGCAGTTCAATCAGTTTTTCATTTCTGATTTTATCCACTTCTTCCAAATGTCTTTAAATGATGAGCATTTCAATCAGAGATGTCTTTCTTTTCCCTTCTGCCATAGAAAATGTCTTAGGAGAATTCAAAGAAAGGTACACCAAACAGCTACAAAAAGATGACTTAAGAGTGTCCGAGCAATTCCTTTTGAAGAAGCTTGAAGAAGGTAGAAGTTTTCTGGGAATAATATTTTTTTTAATTGGCTTAGAGTATAAGTTGCGTATGCAAATATTCAATAGTCCTGAGGATTTGTGGCTTTTGAAAATTTTTTGGAGTGTGGTGGTGGGGTTTTGTAATAATGGTAAATTTTCATGCTTTTTTTTTTTTTCTTGACAAATGTTCTGAGCATTCAGATGTTTAGTATGATGAGCATAGGGACAGAGTCCTTAGGAAATGGAGAAGCAGAGTTAAAAGCATTTGAAGCATTGGTATAAACAGATTTCAACATTTTGTTATACTTCAAAGTTCACCATAGAAGTAAAACTGGAAACACTGTTTATAACCTGCGACCTCTTGTCCTTCCTACTTGTTTATTTTCAGTTGGAAAATCTAACTTCTCACCAAACTACCCTAAATTTTTACCTTTACCTTTACCAGGATTTTTAAAACTGTATACGATGCTCTTTGATACACTGGAACTACAGAAATGAAACCTTTCATTACAGAAATTAATTAGTGTCGGCTTACTTTTCTACAGATGCACAGTTTCTTTTATTGACATGGCAGAGTAGGGGGTGGAGGAGAAAGGATAATAAAATATGGCATGTGTCAGGTTTATGCGGTCCAGGTTAAAAACTATTTGATTAAAATCCCAAGCCGTACATAGTCTGTAGTTTCAAAGTACTGAAAAGTACCTGAACTCTTTTCTGGTATAACCTTTTTCCCATTTTTGTCAAGTCAGAAAGATGGAAGAATAGAGGTGTATGGATAAAGAATTGCCATATTGTCAAATACTTTGATGGAAAGGTGAGAAATATCACCAGTAACATCCTGGAAGAAATTAAACAGCAGCAAGAGTACAGAAGATATTTTTATCCTAAAAGTCAAAATATCTGCGGCATGTAGATGGAGATAAATTTCAGGTCTGAATTAAAAGTCCTACAGCAACACTGAGCAATTGTGTAGATGTCCAGCCCCAATTTAAATTTTGTTGCTTTATAATAAGTTTTGAGAACTACACTGTAGCCTGTAAAAAATATCCACATGTTCTCTGCTGGAACAGCTCCAGACTGTAACAGAACCACTAGATTGCACCCTGGTGCTTTATGTATTGTTTAATTGTTTTCCTTTGGTGGATATTTTTATTAAAAGCCCATTATCCAGAATCAGACAGAAGTGTTGTTTCAAGAACAGCAGAAACAGAGACCTTTCAGCTACACAGTTCTTATTCATGCTTTCTTTAGCTAGCTTAGCTAATGAGACCTCCACTATTCTTCTTTTAATACTTAAAGAAGAAAAAGAAATGGCAGCTTTTATTTTGCTCCTTTCAAACATAAGCAGGATTGCAAAGAAGTATTGTGAGGTTTTGCGTGTGCTCACGCACCTGTGTCTCAGTGTAAGTTTGTGTGGGTACCTCCAGGGCATGCCTAGATGTTCTCATGCTTTTGCACCAATAACTCCTTCGAGATATTTTTTAATCCTAATGATTTTGTGTACCTGTGCTACACTTTGCCCATAAAGTAATTGAATGAAAGGAACAAGTCTTTTTCATAGAAAATATGTTCTAGCAAATAAAGCTCCAGTAATTTTGAAGAAAAATAGAAAAATCTGGCAAGAGTCAGATTTTGAAATCCTGAATTATGCTGAATAGTGCTGTGCTCAGTGCTGCAAGATCTTATGAGGTTTCTTGTTACTGGATGTTGTTGGAGCCCCAACTCTGAGTATTTTATTACTTTTTAAAGTCAGCTTTTAGTCTTGTGGAGAGATGTTTGAAACTATGAAAACATAAATGTCTCAAAAATAGATATCTAATGAAAAAGTTCAGGGAGGTCTATGACTCATGATTGTGTGGTATTAGCAGTACTGCTTGAGCCACCAGTAATCTCATTAAATCAATGCAGCTTCTTAAAGAATAAGTTGTTACCCAGTGTGAGGGAATCCATCAGACTTCAAGCTGCTAGACATCAATTGTTTCTTACAGGCAGTATAAGAGAAATGCTCAGTTGTAGAGTGACCTACTATATTTGGCATATTTGTATATTTTTTCATGCAAAGTGGGGTCTTTGTCTTGTGATCACATATACTAGGGTCAGGATTTAGAGGTAAATTGATCATTCGTGTCATTAGCTAATGCAGGTCTCAGTTCTGCACACCAGCATAATTCATGGCTAAGATGTAGTGTTGTTACTTATATGAAATAGTAGCTACTTGCAAAAGTTGTTATTAAAAGCGTAAAAGCAGAGGGTCTTCAACAAGTAAATGTGGCAGGATCTGATCTGTGACTACATTCAACCTAATTAAGTGATCAAATCTTTAAGATTATATACAAGCACTTTCATGAGTTATGCCTTGAAACACAATAAGCTTTTGAAGTATTTCGTTAGTTGATTTATGTTTACCTACCACAAGCATTCTAGTCATACTTATATCAGATGTTAAAATAAAGTTACCAAAATTATTAATTTATAAAAATATCTTGGAAAATTAAACCAAACAAATTACAGCACAGCATAAACCAGGTTGAAAATAGCTATGTCTGGGATGCATTTCTTCTATGTCATGCACAGGAGTGTACGTGCGTATCAGATGATATAAGGTGAAGGGCTGAAAGGAAGATGCAGCTTATTTGGTTCTTTTCTCCCTGCCAGTAAACTGGTCTCTGCTGCTTTCTCCATCCTGTGCAGGGTGTGCATTACTAAGTAGGGATGACTAAAGACAGCAGTTCCAGTAAGTAGCAACTGTCCGTGGTTTTGACATGATTTTCTTCTACGCTGGAACAAAACCAAAGCTATTTGAAAGTTTCCAAGAAAACAACTAAGTGTGTGTTTCAAACCCTTTCATGACAATGTTCATCTCTAGCCTCATGATGAGGACATCGCTCCAGGAAGCAATGAAACCTTAAGTGAAAAATCCCATCCCTGAATGTTCGAAAACAATTTATTGTCCCCCATTCTTACAAATCAGGGACTTGAACCTGACCTCATCACATCTGAAGTTAATCCCTTTGTTGTCAGACTATATGGAATGGGTTTTTTCCCCTCACTCTTACAAGAATTCTCCCTCTGAAAAATATCAGTGATGCACATCTACAAAAAGATTATCTTTTGGTAGAATAGCCTAAAGACCCTGTGATTTCCAACTGATCAAGAAAGCAGTGATTTCATTCTCACTCTGTACCATTAGGTGGGCCACTGCTAAGAGGTATTAGCTGCCCCTGAAAGTGAAAACATGCAGTTTTTGAGTTAATTTTGACTTGCTTTGTGTCAAGTTCAGTCATTAGTCCCTATGAAAAAAATAACTGAACAAACCCAGAATTTTTTATGTTGTTTTTGTGGTCTTGCAAAGCAAATTTAAGAACTTCAAAGTATTGGAAATACTTTTCCAATAGTACCAAACAGTAGAAATAATTTTCCAGTATTGAAAATACTCCCCCCTCCCCTTTTCCTTTCACATTTCTCTCTTGGAGTCATAATTTGACGACTCACCAAATTCTTCACAGCAGCACTATCTCCCACAGCTCTGTCCTGCACCTCTGATCACAATGTTGCTCCCCATCTGTTCCTCTCAAACTCTTTTGGTTGGCACCAGGGCCTCATTCTTTTTCGTCTTCTGATCTGCCTTGGACACAAGCTTGTTTCTTCCCTTATTCAGCTATTTAACCTCTCATTCCTCTCATAAGAGGCTTTTGTCCCTTGTGATGCAATCATGTTTCATTGAAAAGAAAAAGTGCTATTAAGCTCAGTCTCTATCATTTCTGCCTCTCTCCTTTCTCTCTCTCTATCCCCAAGGACATTGACTGTACAGATTGCTGTCTGTCCTCTGGATCAGTTCTAGACCTTCTCCAAAACAGCATCTCAGCCTTCCTTTCCTTTGAAACCATTCTTAGCATAAACCCCACCCAGCCCAAAGCTCAGAGTCTGTATTTCACCCTCATTTTCCTTAGCCTGTGTGTCACCTGCATTGACCTTGATGATCTTTTTCTTGAAAATTCATCCTTCCTTGGCTTACATGTTTAGTAGTCACTGGCCTCCACCCAACATTTCAAGTAGCTCCTTTAACTTGTCTTTTGGAAGAATCAACATTTTCCTTCTTGATCTTTCTTCAGTGATTCCATGGCATTCTCCTTTTGGTCTTGATCCCTTCTCCTACTTCTTTGTGTTTGTCTAGAGGCCAGTTCATCCACAATGCAAATTCAATTATTGTTTGTCAGCCAATTACTTCTCTGTTCTGTCTCCTCTGTGCAACATGAAAATTTATAGTAACTTTATGATACACTAATTGAGGAAATCTGCCTTTAGTTCGAGCTCAACCTTACCAAACTTTTACCCCCAAGCCATTCCTACTGCCACTCTGTATAGACAAAACCATCTTTCTGTCTGTCACTCTGACAAGTTCTTGTGTTACCTTTGACCTTCTCTGCTGGAAGTCACAACCCAGCAATGTCTAAATATTGCAAATTCTTTCTGTAGCATGTCTGTGAAATACAGAATATACTGCCATTCCAAACAGCTAAAGTGATATCTAAGCTTCTGCCTTTTTTTGTTATTATTGCAATGTCATTCTTAGAAAGCTCCTATGAGTTTCATTTTCCAGAGCATGATGCCATGTACAGGTTTTCTGCTTTTTCTGGTGATAATGTTCGTACTTGTAGGATATTCTCATAAACAGTTAAAAAACTACTTCATTAGCCTCCTTGAAATCTTTTATTACATTTCTATTTTGCTATATTGCCTCCCACAGAACTGGACAGTAGTTAAATTCCTATATTGCTAAGATTGCTTCTAATTTTCTAGCTTGTACAACTTCTGCCAGTAGTTCCCCAAGTATCCATAGAGTATGTAAACAGGAATCCTCTTTTTATTCCTTCTTTGCAGTGTCTTATGCAATGGGGTTTTGGTTCATGACAGTACATCCAATGCATTGTACTAATATAACTTTTTTTTTTGTTATTAATAAGGATAATAGTAAGATATAAGGAGTTAAAAGGTTAATTTGGGAGATGTTGGAAGTTGTTCCCTTCCCCATCATGTTGAATGAGAGGTACAAACCCCTAATACTGGTGACAGTGGCTGCATGTGAGACGTGGGCTAGAACCAGGCTAGAATATGGTCCTCTGATCTGATGCAAAAGGGGTTGTCTGCCTAGGGCTTGAAAGATCGAGATGAGTCCTCTAGCCCAGATGAAAGACATGGAGTTCTTTGTCTTTTATGCAAATTTGAATGACCAGAATTTATCTGGGACATGGTGACACAGATCTGTATTCTGTAACTGTTCTTTGTCATCTGAGACATATGGATATGCTACTGGTAGGACTGACTCCTTTCCCAAACAGGCTTTGGAAGTGTGATCCACCTTCTGTCCACCCATCTCAGGAGCACAAATATCGCTCAGTATCACTTTGGCAGTCTATGATCTCATTAAGCTCATGAACATACATATCTTGTTGACATCTGAGGAAACATGATGATGATCAACAAAATGTAGGGCTGTTGTACACTGTATCACTTCAAACACAATAAGGTTATTAAGGCTTAATTACATAAGAAACAGCATACATGTTTTGCAAGCTTGTAGAATGTCACTTGCAGAAGTTAAGCAAGATATAAGAGTTTCCTAAGTTTCTATTATAGTTTTATTTCCAACAGTATTCTTTGACAAACTAAATAAATTACTGCATGTATTGGACCTCTGAGGCTTGGGGCAAAGAATGGAAAAATTATTTACAAAAGCTTGAAAATATTTAATCACTGGAGGCAGGGGGCAACTGTGTTTTAATTAGCAGTTCCTCAGGCCATTGGCTGGCTGGAGGCTTTCTCAAACAACCACACAAACGCACTGAATAGCTGTTTGCCAGCCTTAGGGTCAGGCCTGAGATGAAACAGATAAGATAATTGGCTCTAATGAAATCCAGAAGGCCTTGGCTTTCTTGTTTGAGCTTGGATTTGAAAAGTGCGTGTGGAAGTGAGGCTTAATTCAAACCAGTCCTGAACTAGGCCCGTTTTTCAGTGACTTTGATATTGTTTGAAGTTCTGAAAGTGTTCGCCACACCACTAGCCTGCTGGGCTGGGCCTCCCCGGTCACCTTAATTACTGAGCTTTATTGCTGACTTTACTACACAGGAAAGGAGCCATTATATGTTCCATCAACATCAGCTCTCCTCAGATTGGAGGAAAGGGCAGGGTGAAAGGCCACTGTAGGAAGGCAAAAACTTCACTTTGAGGTAGTCAGATCATTTACCCGTGTTAAATTTCACTGTGCTATGTGTGTACATTCCTCACAACACAGAAGCCCAATTTCCATTTTTTTTTTAGCAAGTGATTACTTTTCAAAACATTTTGTTTGTGTATGATTAGCAGAAGGGGACATTTATTCTTAGAGGTGGAAAGAAGGCAAATTGTAACAAACGCCTAATTAATCATCACAGGGGAAAGAAATCTAGTTAAAATCTGTAATAAAGAGAAATTGTTCTTAATGCTTCTTTGAAGTGGGAATAAGTGAGGAAACCCCTATGGTGTGTTTGCAGACCTGACACCCTACAGAACTGACTCCTTACAGCCAGCCTGATATCTTGAGGGTAACATGTAACGTGGTCTCCAAAAACAGAAAGGCTCCTGTGAAATACTGTAAGGGCAAGCAACACTTGAGGTATTTTAGCAATGTTAGTTGTGAGTTATTCTCTTCAGGATAATTACTTTCAGAGTTTGGTCTTAATCTCTTTAGCTGCTCCAGCTGGTGGTGCTGCTGGAAAAAAAAGAAGCTGAACTTGTGTGCATGAATGGGTTTTCAGATCTAGGCTCTCTACAGCAGGAGAGATGGCTCTCCGGCTTCAGGATCCAGTGTCTGGGGACACCGAGGTCCCTGGGAAGACTGCTGTCGGGAAACCTGGGACAGATCCTGAAAATGGTTAGACGTGTGGCTGAATATATTTACATGTTAACTCATTATTAAGTCAATCAGGCTACTAGCCTGAGTAAAGTTACACGTGTGCATTTATGTTTGCAGGATTGGGCCTCCCGAGACTAATGAAAGTGTATAATATTGGCCAATTTGGGCCAGATCCCATATTACCAACACTAGCACATAATAAAAGAAATATTGATGAATATTACTTTCTAGTGGGACCAAAACTGTGAAGTTCAGATCAAGATACACAAACATTTTTTCCATGAGCTCGGAAGGAAAATTAGAAAGGACTGAAAAATCCGTTCTGTTGCTGTCTACTCTGTGAGCATTTTATTTGTTGGGTTTTTTTTTATTTCCTTTGTGTTTTGTTTTTTTTTCATGGAGCTAATATTTCTGTTTTTCTTAAAAGCTTGAAAATGTCTTGGATTCCTTCATAAAAATTAGAAATGTCACAAAGGTACATTCTGCAGAATATTCAGCCCTTTCCTTAAGGCAACACTGTTTCACAAAGAAGGCTTCTGTAATTTGAGATAGTTCCACCTTATGTTATTTTATAAATAATATATATGCTATAATGCAAATTTTATGTTGTATAGCTGAAGATTTTTTAACACAAAGGACTCCTATTTAAGAAGCCTGAAGGCTTCTTGTTTTTCTTCCCTTTCATATGGCCTGTCATTTTAACATGTTTTATGTTAGTAGAATGGCAAATTGGTTATACGCTTTAAAGAGAAGCAGCAGGTTTTAATATTTTTATCAACATTTTGTGAAATTTTAACCTGTTAAACTCATAGCCAGCATTACAGGGAGCTGGTTATATCTTGATGCATATTTTATTAGCACTAATGAATCTTTCTCTAAGCTGAGAAAATATCTTTTGAAATCATCATAATTCATTACAATTATCAGAAAACAAAGATTTCCCTTCTAATACAAAAGGTTGTTTTGTGAGAAAATAGCAGTGTAGGTGTCATAGCGTGAGGGTTCCTATAAGCAATATTTCCAGCTGGGCAGATGTTCTGCTCTTTATTAAACAGAAGATTTTGTTTGCGTTCATTTTTTGTGACTAAATAACAAGACACAAACTTCCTTTTTGATACTGTGCTTCCTAAGAGGTAGTTTGGGCTATCGATGTTGTAAATCATAACCCTTGTCTGACTGTACTTTCAGCTACATTCACATTTTGTAGAGGCTAATGTAATTTAGATGACCATATATGATGATATAATAATATTATAGTATATTGGAAAAGATTTATTAACTAGAAGTGATATTCTATGATCTATTAGTGGTTTCATTCATATCTTGCACATATGCCTAATGATCTCTTCAATAGAAGGAATAGGATTATAAAATCTACTGGTGATTTAATTTGACCTTTGCACATCTGTGTACAAACTTTATGGAGTAAAGTTAAGCTTAGGTGGGTGGTGTAAGTCAAGCAAGGGATAGTGACTGAGGAAGAATTTTATTGCAGGAAAAAATTCCCTGGATGTTTAAACCACTTATTTCCAAGGTTTCCAACAATGTTTTTAAGGTAGTACAATGCTTATTACTAAAAAGTGTCTTTTTTAATGTGAGGACCTGAGGGCTACACAGTTTCATAATTTCCACCTTACTTAGAATTACTTGTAAATCTGCAATTTCATAAAAGAAAATGACAAAAATATTAATGAAGTAGCCATTATCTGATGTAATGGTGTTGTGTATTTTCAAAACACTACAGAGACCACACAGCAAATCACTGGCTGGGCCAAGAAAAAATATTTGGCTTCGTTACTTTCACTAATTCTGTGAAATTCCTGCATCTTTAAAATGACAAATCTAAAAAAATGACCATTAGTTGTCATCTTTCTATGTATCCATCTGCTCTCCTGTTAAAATTTTCAGTAGAAAATCCGTCTGCTCTCCTGTTAAAATTTGAAGGTAGATTTTGATTCTGCTTTTCATTATTCTTCTTTTGTATCATTTTAGAATGTGTACAGAAGAGGTAAATTGAACCACTTGGGTTCAGTAAGTCACTTTTAGATGCAGTGACCAAGACATATGTTTTGGCAGCACTGCATTCTGTTGTTCATTACACATTTTTTTTACACTCTTTGATAACAAGAGGCTAACTGGAAGATATATGCCATAAAGAACATTTAATGTGGTGCTGGACGCTTTACCTGTTTATATATAGATTGCTTTCAGGCATCCTTTACCCTAGTAAAGAATAGTGAAAGAGTTAATAAGGACATTACCTACCTAAGGTATACACATGTGGCTTTTTGGCTGTGACTTTTCATTGCTGTACTCAGTAACAACAGTGGGAATAATTCACTGCAGAGAACTTTCACAGAGGATGCCATAGGTACATAATTTGTTTGACTGAGGAATTCAACTGGGATACATTTCTCATATCATGACATATGCTATATTCTTATAGATTACTTTTGTGTGATGTGGGAGATCAAAGGACTGTACTTTTGTCTCCGTGACTACAATAAACTTGAAAAGAATAAAGGGAATAATGGTGAATATCATATAAAACAAATGGAGAAAATTTGGAGAATTTGGAGAAAAGAACAATTAGACAAAAAATGAGGATAACGTGCTTCTTTATTGTTCTTGGTTGTAGTGTAAAGTCTTGCACCTGCTTGTTAACAAGGTCAGATTTAGGATTAAGAAAAAACAGGGAGTGCTTTTAGTTGCATATTTTCTCCTAATAGCTCTGTTTCCTTAATTTAATTCATATGTACAGTATTCCAAAATAACTACAGTGATTGATAGTGCTGTAATAAAACACAGGAAAATACACACAAATTCTGTGCTTCTTTTAAAATTTAAAACACTTCCCATTGTATTCTATTTATTATTGTGCTTCAAACATTTTTATCATATTTAGTGAAATTCTATTCTAACTGTAACTTGAACCATTACTTTCAATTTGCAGTCAATCCTATCTTAGATGTCTTAAAAAATGGACTAATAGTTCACACAAGTTAAAAAACAAGTAGTTTTTTATTTAATGGAAGCTATTGTGTAACTGCAGTTCCATACTATTTGTGGCATATTAGGTTATGTAAGGATTGTGGAATTAATGACGTGTTAAGTCCTATATTGCCCACACTCCTTATGAATACTATTATTTTTAGTAAAGTCCAGATAATTATCATTAGAAGTTATTATAACAGTATTAGCTGCCCAGATCAGACTATGATTTTTGTGCTGAAAAAGCAGTAATGTACAAGCCATTGAGAGGAAACAGAAGGTTCAGCCTGCTGTGTAGAAACAATTTGTATTAGTACCCTAAAGGAAAATGTGGAAAGCAGCCATACGTTTTCAGATCTTAGTTGAAAAATTTGATTATACAGATGTGATTCACTTCCTTATGTCCTTTCTGCTTTGAACATGAAGAGAGATGACTTTGTATTTGGAAAAAGAAGATTGAGTTCCTCTGCTCTCTATCCAGGAGACCTCCTCTGCCCCAGTACCTTAAGACTGGATGGGGACTAGTGTTAATGGGAGGCTTCCTGGAGTCGTTTCTCTGCTAGAGCTTTTAGCTTACTTAATAATATCAAAGAAGTTGTGATTTTTGGCTTCTTATTTCACACTAGATTGTGGTTAAAAACTAGCATATAAATAGAGGTGAATTCAGGGTCAAATTCAGAAATCCAGCCATGTCCCTGCAATGTAGGTGTCTGCATATAAGCAAGATGTCTCAGTTCCCAGCGTGGAGCTCTGACTGACACAGTCAGCTGAATGAGAGAGTTGTGTGACTCACCCTTAAGCAGGGATATACATTAGTTGTTTGAATAACTTTCTAGACTTCACTGCCTGTACCGACTAGGGCCTTGATTTGGTTCTCAAAAACGTACAAGTCCAGTGCTGCATGAGATGCGCTGGAGGAGTTGAAGTTTACTGCTGTAGTTGACAGCTATAGCACAGGATACCTGGGAGATTGTGCTCTTTTGGAGAGTGAACAGGTGGCCAGGACAGGTCCCCCTGCATCCAAGAAGCCGATGGATGTCTTCATACAGGTAAATTAACTGAATCCTCTGTGTCCATGAAATATAATGACAGTTTAGATCCTCAGCTATAGACTCCTACAGTATATGGTTAGGTGTCTGCGTCTGGATTTGGATGCCATTCCTGGGTAAAGTCACCTCTATTCTAGGTTATGGTTATTTACATGCGTCTGGGAAAATTCAGTTAACCGTGATTTCATCCATACATGTTTAGGGGTATTGTTCTAAGCAAGTGTCTCAGCGTATGCCTATACTTCTATACCTGCAAAGAAAGTGTAGAGATGTTCAATACAGCTTTAAGCTACTTGTGAAATTCCTGAAGAAGTGATTATCATGAACCACCCGTGCTAATTGGTTTTGTCTTTACTGCACAGTGTCAAAATGTAAACACACACACTAGTAGTTTATGTCTGTCTCTGAGCTAATCTTTCAGGCTGGAAGAGGATTTAACGGGGCTAATACACTGTGCTGAGATAAATTACCTTTTCTTAGCAATAGGAAATAACCTGTACAAAAGCAAGTCCCTCCGGCAAAAGTTTTTCAGCATCCATGCTGACTCATTTTAAAGCTAGCACAGACATCTTTGCATCTTGCTGCAGTGTGCAGGGTAGTCATATCCCTAGGCAAGTTATACACTTCAGTTTATTGATGAAGTAAGTGGGAGGTTTGCCGCTTCGGTTGTACACTTTTGTTATATCCTTGCACTGCACCTTCCGTAGCCAATATTGTTGGCTGCACTTAGATCAAAATACATGAGAACAATAATATGGGATGAGGTTGTGCTTTAGTCAGGTTGTACTGTATACTCCTGAAGGGACTACCTCTCAACAGTGACCCTTTCCAGAAATTTAGAGCTGATAATATTTATGAGAGTTCAGAGCGGTTGAAACATTGGCTAGAGATCTTTTAAATGGCTAAATTTCAACACATTCCCTAAGGACCTGAGATGGAGATCATTTAAGACCTGTCAGAGGAAGATCATGCCTTAATTGTACTTCATTGTACTATAAAAAATGAGACCTCTCCACTAGATTTAAGAGCTTGTGGTATTGTGATCTGTGTGAAATCTTAGGGAAACTCATCTGGGATCTTACAGTGTGTATGAAATAAGCTTGTGTCACTAACAAAAGTAGAAATAGTCACATAAATGTGATGGCTTCTGTAATTGATCTTTTCTAAAAGTATCTCCAGCTTGACAGGGAGCATCTTTTCAGTATGATTTATTCTGTAATACAGTACACTCCAGTGGCTGACTTCCAAAAATGCTGTCTTGAATATCTGCTTATAAATAGAGCAGCTCCAAATCACTCAGGTTCATGAGCATTTTATTGAAAGATAAATACTGCTTTGGCTGTGGCACAGATGCCAGCTTTCGGAATAGATCCTCTCTGAAATTGTGAAGCACTAGTTACCTCTTTCAGTAGCAACCCTTACTCTGACAGGGCTCCATGTTAGCACCTCAGTTTTAAAAAATTTCATAGTCTTTACAAAAAAGTATGATATATCATGGAGTGTGGAATGACACGGAATAACGCTGTAACTTTTATTTGATAAAATCCAAACCAGCCAACTTCTGTTACTTGCCTTTTTGCCATTCCGCGGAGAACAGTGTTGTCAACAGAGGGATGATCCTTTCTCCAGTCTCTGTTTCGAACCTTTCACAGTATTCACAATCATAGAAAAAAATTAGAGACTGTAATTGAGGTGACATACAAGATACTTGTCTAAATCTCATTTGTAATCTCTGGAAAGTTGTAGAAGTCTCTGGAGTTTCCAGAAGTTTTCTCCCCAGCAGTGCACTAATTTGTAGTGATTTTCCTCCTCCACTGACACTGGGAAGAGCAAGAACATTACTATTTGTCCCTCCGGTGCTTGAAAATACCCCTTTGGACAGCAGGAGGAGAAGGGCAGAGTTTGAGGAATGAAAGCTTTGACCGATACAGAGTTCTGCTGGCACAACGGCAGAGGTGGTAAATCTCAGCAGATAAATAGGGCTTTCCTACTCCAGGGGTGGTTACTTGGAGGAGGTGCCTTTTACTGTAAATGGGGGCTGTCCCAGGGAAATGGGACACATAACACAGCTGGACTTCACTGAAGCTGGTAGTTCAGTTAAGTGTCCAGCCAGTGTTCCCAAGCCTGAGATATAGAAATGCATAGGTAATTCTGTGAATTATGCACCAATGCACCATTTAAATGATGGACGTGATGCTGAGGTGATGACCTTGCCTAAGTCCCTTTGGTGTTGCATCTCTGGACTTCTGTCACAGGGGACTGGACTGGAGAAATGACAAGGTAAAGTACACAGACATGAGAAATGAGTGAAGGCCCCAGGAGTGAGACCATGTGCACACTTCTGGAAGGTCAGTACTTTACTGTACAGTTTTGAACATTTGTGAAGAGTTGTTCTTTATTAAGAAAGAAAAAAAAACAAACAGTGTCAAGCTGGAAGTTTCTAACTGAAGGATTAATGATTACCCCTAATCATCAATGGCTAGACTACAGCTTTAGGACAGGCAGTTGTGACATCTGTGCTATCACGAAAGTAGCTGTAAAGTATTGTCTGCCATATTAAGCCATTTTCAGTGACAGAATAATGTGTATATTTGTGTCCCGATCCTGAAAGGTTTTTAATGTATGTCTATTTTTAATTTTTTTTTAATTTGAGGTACTAAAATTTTTGCTTGTATCACAGCATCATTGTTAAATTAATTATATTAACATTAAAATGAACACATTCCTGAACGTTCTTCAACAGATACCATAACATACAACAATAAAATATTTATAGATTCCCTTCAGAGATTATTAAAATACATACCATGATATTGTGCTAACCTGTATGCAGGTAGGACACTAGGGAGTTACACTTTTCAAATGGGTCATGTAGAAATTAATACTTCCAGGAATAAGAGCACAATGTACTTTATGCAACATTCAGAAAAGTAACATGCTCAGGTCAGTGAAGACATCTAGGATTGTCTTAAAAGGTAAATAAACAAAAAAAATTTAAAGTTTGCAGGTCAAAAAAAAGAAGATAAAGTGATCAGCATCTCTCAGAATGGAGCTCTCAGGTCTCACGCATTCTCTACCTCTGTGAGATAATTGGGAAGTAAAGGGGAAAACAGAGGGCTGGACTAATAGTAACGAGCAAGCAGATGAGAGAAAACAGAGTAGAAAGAGAGTGTAGATGAGACAGAGAAGAGGAAAAGATGAGAGAAAACAGATGGAAGCCAAAAAGCCAATGAAGTGAGAGAGACAAGGCTATAATGATTTACACAAGACATGGTGGAACTAGTCTGGATAAAATAAAAGAAGAAACTTATACCCTCAGTCCAACTTCAGAATAAAACAAATCTTTAACAGGATTTTGAAAAGGTTAAGGCAAAACTTTGTGCATCTTTTCATCCTGGAATTAGAAACAGAGATTCTATAGCAGAATATTCTGATAGTATTGGTGACCTTGCATAGATAAGATTGAAATAAACATCAAAACATTTACAAGTTTATATGAACCAAACTTCAACCCCCTTGAGGTCTATTCTTTGCTAATATATACTTCCTTTTAAAGCTGTACAGAACCTAAAATTGAATGCATGGATAACAAGATAAACAAAACCCATTTTTTTAACCTATGTCCTAGAACACCATTTTTTCCCACATTAGCCTTGTCTAATAATAATCTTTCCATTATTTCCATTTATATGGGATTGTGAATTAAGAAAATTCTAACTGAATTTTTTAACTTATGGAAGGAACTGTTAAAGAGAGAACAAGTCTGAAGGAATTGCATATCAGGATTTGGCTTCACTTGCAATTAGAAATAGAGCCAAATTGGAATATGCATGTGTACCCTGTAGCTGTTGAAACAACATATGCCTTTTCCAATTTTAAATGCTTTTTATCTGTATGGTATCTGCATGAGGTATAGTAATACTTAGTATTCTAGAAGTGCAGCAGCTTCTTTAAGCCATTCTGGAGCTGTATTCACCAATAGATAGCAACCCCACTAAAAGGAGTTCTTCTTAGATTACAAGCTAGACTACTTCTCATTTGTTGGTTTAGTCGCTGATTTTAATTTTATTTTTTTCCATGATCAGGTCAGAGTTCCCCTTTAGTAATTCAATGGAATTTAAAAAGAGTGGAGTAGAGCCAGAGGGCAGATGAAAATATCAGCCTTGGCAGGATCAGCTTATTTTTAAGTACTCTTTGCTCTTTGATACTCCTCATCTCTATCATTGCTTTTTTGGTGAAGAAACTAGTGCAATGAGGTGGTGCGAAAGCTGGCTTGCTTTGTGTTATAGCAAGCAAGACTACGAATTCTCATTCCACAGTCAAGTCTCTTCAAAGATAACTATTTCCTTCCTGACTGGGCTTCCACTTGGACTGACAGGTTGCCAGGATTCCCAGTGTCAAGGCACCAATTGCTGTTTGAGATTGGAATTAAATTTCGATATTACAATGTAAAAGCCCAGATTTTTACTAGAATTTAAGTTATATAATAAAATAAAGAATTTATTAACTATTTAAAGGCTATGACATGAAATTTTAAATTAGGGCATATACGTGCTACAGCAATGACATTTTAAAGCTATACTGTGTAAATAATATATAAATATAAATCATTCATTTGGCACTAGATAAGACAATTTATTGCAAACTACTTGATTAGCAATGTCTGTCAAGCTTGTAGAGATGGATAAGAAAATAAAAAGACATGAGTTGCCCAATAAATGAGAAGAACCCTCCCCAAATTTTAAATATTATTTCATTAATTTATGAATGCACAAAAGTCAGAAAGAGTTGAAATCAGGACTAAAAAATCAAAATCAACTTAGATGACTATGTAAATAGCTTTTCTGTAGTTACCGTTAACATTGTACGAATTTAGGGTTCTGTATTTTCTTCCAAAGACTGAATTATTTTACAGAAAAACAGTACAAAGATTACAGCTTTCAATAAGTAATTTTTTCCTTAGCTGTTCATGCTGAAGGACTGACAAATTCTTTTTGCTTAGGTGCCAAGATACTTCTAACCTTTCTTGAAGGGGTCACAATTTAAAAATCTATTGGATCACCTCCCAAGTATTAGCAATGATAAAAACTTCTTCCTATTCACTATAATTGCACAACTCCTTATGACAGGTTTGGCAATTCTATGTTGGAAGAGTAATTTTAACAAAGAGTAGATGGGAAGAATATGCCAAATTTCTCAGCTGGTGTAAAATTCCTTGTTTGAAGAACTCGCAGCAAAAAGATCTTTGCAGGGTTTTGGGGACTGTTGGTAATCCAAAGATAACAGCATGAAAAGTGCTGCTTTTGAACTCATCCTTTGCACAGTTTACAAGCTCTGTTGGCAATTTTAAGTAAGGAATTTAAAATGACAAAAGGATTTCATAAATAAATGGTAACTTATTTGCAGTAAGCACACTAAAGCTGATTAAAGTCAAATCCTTAGGAGAGAAATGATTGTGAACTCCTGAAGGGGCCTGTGAAATACTTGGAAAATGAATGTTTTATCAAATATAGTTTGGCTTCAATAAAAGTTCTTTTTGGACAGAGGGAAGATTATGAATTACATGATACCTAGATACTGTATCATCCAGATATCAAAACTGGAAGAACTTTATTTAGTTTTCCCAATGAGGTCAATCTGAATGTACATTTGACTTACATTTATTACAATATTTTCTGAAATTTCACAGTTCTTTCACTGATGTAACCAATCTAAGTTATTATATTATTTTGACTGTCACTCTGAGAGATAAGTGCAACAAAAATAAAGCTAGAAGTGGAAGTCATGCTTAGGGATGTTTTTGTTGCTAGTTTCAACATTGTAAATTGAGACAGACATTGAAAAAGGAACTATGTGATTCAGTTCATTCTTACATTTTCTTGAAATTATAATCAATCTCAGTTTCCAAGGCAACTGACTACATGAAGATGGACCAGCCAATAATGGGAAACAGCTTTCCTTTTTATTACTGTAACATATGGTAGAAAAACTCTTTTTTGTTTCATGCTGTTGAGGAGACTATCCAATTTATCACTCCAAATAGGATCCAAAAATGATTAAAATAGGTGTGAGCAGTTAGTTCAGGTCTGTAACATAAGTGCAGAGACATAGGTTCATGGGAGAAAAGCAAATTCAGAAACAAGAAAATGTAATTATTTAGCTCTTCAGCTAAATCCAAAACTTCACCTTGATTTTTCCTCTGACCTTCTTCAGGGGTCCTGGCAACGTGAGGAGTTGGTGCAAGTGATTGTATTGGCAAATGGATTAGCATTGTATCAGTATGACTCTCTTGGGGTGAGTGGAATTGCCTTTCTGCTGTAAGATGCCTGGCACAAATAAAAGGCTTCTTCCATGTGCACCACTGAAAGAGTTATGATTGATCTAGGACCACAAGACTTTCTACATTGCTTTTGCAGACATCAAATAAAATCTATTAGGAGAAATATTGGCTCCATGAAGTCAATGGAAGCTTAAGTAAAATATTAAATCACATCGCAACATATCTACATTTTCATGTTTTGTTTCTTGGGGGCTGAGATTTCAAGTGCTTTACTGCTGACTGTTCCTTCCTTGTTAAAAAAAAAAAAAAAAAAAAAAAAAGAAGCTGTGGAACATTTATGCAGGAGTCATGTTATTCCTGAATTCTGCAAAGTTATCTTCAACCCTTATTTTTCAGAGCTCTTTGGTTTTCCTTTTTTTCTTCTCTTTCCAGATGTGCTTAAGACAAACTTTTTTTTCCCTCATTTTGTCTGTGAATGGGAATATATCCTTTTTTTTCTCTTAATTATTTAAGTTTCTCTGTAGCTGATACAATACCATTTTTTTTTCAGATGTTGTGTTCATGCAGATTCCTTTGCTACTTTTGCGTTTTATTAAACTCCCTATTTGTGACATTGATTCCTTAATATTTAAAGCTCTTCCCTATATGAAAATGCTTCCCTTTGAATTTCAGGGATAAAACCCCGTTTTTTTAATACTACTGAAATCAGAAGCAAAATTCCTACTGTCCTCAACATGTCATATTTGGCTTCATGTTTCCCTAAGCCTTAGTTCCCTCCAGTCCTTTCTTTGACTTCACTCTTTAAGTTGTAGGTGTAACTCTTGCAGGAGAGTGTTTCATATTTTAAAACATTAGCCTACCTGATGTTACTCCGTGAACAAGTCTGGTACTTTCCTTTGTGAGTTGAGTCCTTCTAGTCATGTTCAATTCAGTTAATTTGTAAGCGCTGACAGCCAATTTTCTCTGGTTTTGGAGTCTATCATATTTCCTCTGTTTTGTTGAGCAAAAAGAGTGTAAGGGAAGAGAGCGGGTAGGATAATATAAAAGAGACAGGATTCCTCCAAACTACCCAGAGCCAACACCAGATCACATTTCTAACCAAACAGTAGCTGAAACTGCACCAGAGAAAGAGGTAATTTCTAACACTATGTGGTACCTAGGGATTAGAGCTTTAGTATGAGGTTCCCTCTGCTCCCACAAATATCTTCTCTCTTTCTCTCTGAGAATTTTGTGAGGGGGGTGGGAGGGGCAGGGATTGAGAAGTGTTTTTCTGGGTTACTTTACATTATCTGTAAATATTTCCTCTAAATCCCCACTAAAATTATGTCAGTATGGGTTCCATTAAATGGCGTTCAATTTAGGTAAAGTGAGATGACTTGTTGTTTCTGTATGGTATGAGGGATGCTGTATTTTTGGCTATCAGAAAGAAGCCCAGCTGGTCTGTTTAAATACATGCTAGAGTAATGGGATGGTCTAAAGTGGTCCCAGTTCCAATGACAAAGTTCTGCCAAACATGAGACAAACAAATAGGCCTGTATTTACTAATACAGCAATGTTCGATACTGTTGCTGTCTGTAGCATCAATATCTTCCTACTTTGGATCACAGACACTTCCTGTTGATTAATTTGGTCTGGGTGTAAGAAAATATCCATACGTTTCTTTTCTACCAGTGTATGTTGTTCCTCAGCAAAAAACCAAGAGGAAGTGACATGTCTATATCTTCCTTCTGAAAGAACACCTCGTAAGAGCTGAAAAATGAGATTAGACGTATGAGCAATTTTCTGAATAAATTGCTTCAGAGGAATAGTGACAACATAATATATAATAAAATCATAGTGGCTAACGAGAAACTTGTGAAATTTCTATTTAATGATAAGACAGAAAACCACACACAGAGAAAATACCTTTAGAAGTAGTTATGAGTATATGGAAAGAAATACAAGACAAAGCAAGAAGGCATTTGCAAGGGAGAATATGTAGAGACTTCTGAGAAAAAAATTAAAACAACTTCATGTACTTTGTGTTCACAACCATGTTGATGAATACAGCATGTGAAAAATTATGTTTTTGCAAATGGCCATGATCTTGGTGAATAATTTGATTTCTAGAAAATGTTTGTTTTCTTTTCATTTAAAAGGAAAGAAAAAATAATCCCCTTCTGGGCAAATTGCACTTTTCAGAAATTTAGCAAATTTTGTGGTAAAAGTATTTTTTTCCAAGGGATTTCTGTATCTTTTATCCACTCAACCTATTACTCCCATGAAAAATGCAGCCCCTTCAATTCATCTCCCCAGGCATTTTTAAATAAGATTTACCCTCCCTTCTTCCCCACATCTCACTTTTGCAAGAATTGAAAGCTACTTTAAACTTCTCTAGTAATCACTTCAGTGGTGACATAAGCAGATTGTTAACATTGCAAACTGAGCTGTTGTACAATCAATAGCAGTAAATTTTAGGTAGTGTATTTTCCTCATTTTTCCTGCTGTTTCTCAAACTGTATGCTATATGCCCAAACTGGAAGGCTTTTATAAAGTTTTTCATGAAGGAGGAGTGTAGATTTTGGACCCAGAGACAAACTTAAAACTCCAGAGGACTCTTCTCTTTTTAATTTGTTCAAAACACCACCATTTCCCTAATTCCACCATTCCAGTGGCGTGTAAGTAAAATAGGTACTGCTCTTCTTTATCTTATACTGTTCTTAGATTGCTAAGTAATTTTAAAAGTGTCAAGTACTCTAAAAAGAGACTGAACGGTAGAATGTGTTCAAAACAATATACTTTTTCCTAGACATACCAAATTCCTCAGAGAGGATACCATGCTGTCATTCATTTTGTGAACACTATAAATGCAACACATTGTGGCAAGTTTTACCTCTGTATTGAACTATTTCTGGTATTTCTGGTATACTTGCTTTTTTCTTCTTAGGAGCAGTGCTATTACTATGTAATAAGATTTACTGGAAGCAGTGAACTGTTTTAGCAGTATTATTAGTTTATTATGTTAACATTTTGGGCCAAGTCCACTGACTTTTATGATAAAATACTATTGAAAGAAATTACTTAGTAGAAAGGCAAAACTGGTAATAATTTTGCTATAGAAAATACTGTAGTGTACTCAGGCTTGATAGAAATTGAACAAGTTTTCTAAGCAGCCATGCAAATTTTAAAATAGAAGACTTGAAATACCACCAAATTTTATTATTATATTTAGGGCAGAAAGCTTCTAAAGATCTACTTTTTATATTTTTTTTCTTGTAAAATAAAGTAATAGCAAGATATGGGGACCAAATTGATTTTTCTGATAGGAACAAGTTACACCATGAAAACTAAATACTGTCATAAATAATACTTGAGGGTAAAATTTGGCATGTGTTTGCATGTGTCAGTACCATTTCCCATACATGTTAGAACGAGTCTGATTGATAGAAAAATAATTCACTTAAAATGGTGGGATTCCGTATTTATTGCATTTTACTTTCTCAGTGTTGGTGATACTATTTTAAGTCACGCTGTGTTCTATTTTAAGCCCCATCTTTGCAAATTAAACCTCTGTTTCCTCCTTCTCATATATCATCTTCAGTTGTATAGCTCTTGGAAGCCACATCAGTCCTTTAGCTACCAGCTGGAACTTAGTAAATAAGTTTTATTTATGTTGCACAAGATGGCATGGTACCGACCAGCTTTATTTGAGATCTGAAAAATAGATAAAAGGTAAAAAGATAGTAAACTTTTCTTTCATCATGCCAGTGCTTCCACAACTAAGACTGTAAAAAGACAGAGGAACATTTAATAGAAAATGCAGATTTTTTTACTCAGTCACTTTTCAGGGTAAAAGTGTTCTGTAAGGAGATATCCTGCTATTGCATGCGCTATCATGGCCTATATTTCCATAGAAAGCTTTATATTTACCTACTGGACAGCTGGAAGTCTTTGATCCTTCCAAGGTAACCTCTTCTTTCAAGATGTAATCATTTGAGAGATAATTAGACTTACCATAATTTTTAGCCAATCCCTTTACCTAATAACACCGAAATTTGAATTTTACTCAGTTCTGAATAGGGATGTAAATGTACATTGTGTATGTGTATATGCATTTGCCCATGTTTCTAGAAGTTGGATAATTTCATTTGACAACACCATTAATTTTGAAGTGAATTCTGAAAACCACAAAGTAATATTTTTCTCATACTTTGCCTGTTTGTTAACTTTTTCTGTTTCTTTTTCTGTAGATCAAATGTAGAAGAGTCCTTATAATTACATTGAAACCATCTTTCTAAATAATAATAAAAATGGCAGGATCAGCAGATATTGTAGTCAATATTTCTTATGCTTTTTGAGTGCTTAAGATGTTGCAATTCCAGCTGTAATAGAATTCAGGAAACTTGCATGCAGGATGCCAAAATAATTATTCATTTAAAAAGGAACCCACAAATAATAGTCTTAGTCTCTGAAAATGTCTTCAAAAGCCAAAAAAATAAAAAAAAATAAAAGCAAAGCTGTTGGTGCTCCTAGAATATTTCATTCAGTGACACTTTGATACTCCTACAATTATAACATTTGAAATTACTAATTTGGGTTCATCTCTGGAAGACCTTGACACTTTAAATGCTTTGGCATGTACTTAAATTTAATACCATGTGTAAATCCCAGTGAAATGACCCATGATTTACAGTAGGGAGGATTTTGTATGGAAGTGGTACCTTTTGCCCCTCAAAGAATAAGAAAAAATATATTTTGTACCTTCAGAAAGCAAATAAGGTAACCATAAAACAAAAGTAAGGACAAGAATATTGACTGTGCTTATGAAAAATAGAGAAGAAATAAAATTATAAAAAACATATAAAAAGAAAATCTGTAAGGATAAAAGAAAAGATATAAAAAGAAAGGCTATAAGGATAAAACTTATATAAAAAATATAACTTAGAAACTCATGATGAATTCTGCAGGATTTAGGCATACTTTGGAGGATAAGTCCAGGACAAAGCTGACAGTCAGATCAGCAAGGAGTTTTGGGGTTTGGCCTTGGTGAACTTGGGCTGACAGTAGAACTGGCATAAAGAAATAGCATGAATGTAAACCAGAATTTTAGTGAGAGACACTAGTGTAAACTCAATTAATACAGAGCAAAAAAAATAATCCAACAGTCGTACAGAAATGCTAGACAGCTTTCTGTGAGGATAGACATTACTTGATATTGTGTTACATTAAAACATATGTGCAAACAACACATAAAAATAATAGTTACCATAAGTTCTACATACCTATTGGGGCAATCTTTTAAATACGTTCTGTTCTATTCATATCAGGGTGCATTCAACAACATACTTAAACTTGTGTAATTTTAAGGTAGAACAACATAGTGATTGTTTGGAACAATGTTTTATTTGCAGGATGTGAAACCGAGAAACTGTAGGTAGATATTCTTTCAAACAAGGGACTGGATCACCATGTGGTGGCAAAATCGCCACTCTAATAGCACTAATGCATTGTAGATCTATTTTTTGCAAAATACAGGTCTGGTATGACTGAATAAATGGCAGTGTTTTATAGTGTTTTCTACTAGTTGAAGCAGCGGACTTAGAGTCTTCTGCATTTTCTTTCAAGGTTTTTCCGGGGACAACTAAGTAATTTATTCAAGTCTTTTACCAGCTTTTAGTTTTAGCTGATTCATCTGTGAAGTGGGTACAAAAACTGCTTGCTTTAGAGGACTGTGCGATCAGGAACAGCTATACTGATTTATACCAGCTGAAGATACGAGCCTTTCCATTTATTAATGTTCTGAAAGTACTTTGAGATCACTGGATGAAAACACTGGAGGATTTTAGGGAAAGCGCAAATAATTTATGTTACTAAGCCGTTCCAATCTGCAGTTTTAGAACAGTGTGGATTTTTTTTTCTTGGTTGCACAAATTACTGTCCTGGGCTAGTATTCCTGCTCGTTTCCTTCTTAAATTACCAACACAGCAAAAGAATTGAAGCTATTTGCATCAGCTTAACTTTCTTTGGAGATTTCCAGCTCTGTGTGATGGTACTTGCAGAGTCATTTCTGGGTTGGGTACTTCTCTGCAATCTCTTCTGGGAGAACAAATGTTTGGGAGCATCCTAACCATGTGCTTTAAATATACAAAAATAGAATGGAAGAATAAAAGGAACAGAGTCCCTTGGTAGAATCTCTTTAATGTCTTGCATCTGATGTTCAGATTGGTGGGGAGGGGAGGATCACATGCCTGATGTTTTCTCTAGGACTACACCCAACTGGAAGCCATCCCTTGGCTTCTCTGCAGACAGCAGTATACCCAAATGGAACATATTAATTCTTTGGGGAAATCTCCTTGGTGGGACAAAAAGGAATCTTTTCAGCTTCCCAGACACATGCTCTGTTCCCAGTACCATCAGACTTAAAGGAGGATCTGCACTACCTTGGGCTGGAGGACATAGTTTCGTTGTAACTGCAAGGTTTAGCATAGATAAATAACTCCTGTGATCCAGCTGCTCAAGCTTTCGGGCTTTGACATGTTTATTAATGAAAATGTGAGAGAAAAGAAAGAAACAGTCAGCCAGGCAAGATGCCCCTGTAGGTCTGCTGTCATCATTAGGTGAATACGATATACCAAATATTTATGCTTCTATATGATTCAGGATCACAGAAAATAAATATCTCTTTTATGTGTTTTATTTTCTTTGGAGAAGGGAGTAGAGGACAGCGTGAGTCATACTGGAAGAATAGAATTCACTTCTCTTCTGACAAAAACTATTCATTTCATTAGAGCAGGATCCTAGCATTAACTTCTGTTTGCTGATAACCCCTGCAGCCCAACTGGCTTCAAGCAGGGAGTTGAAGACCTGCCAGTCCCCAGTCCAAACCTGTCTGGTGACCCATGGCCAGAAGCAAAATCATATTTCTTACTCCTGCTGCGGGTAAGGTAATAACCGTTCCTACCTGGGTCTGAGTGCAGGCTGCCTATCCACCCTTGCAAAGGATTTTTTCTGATGAGCAGTTTTGACCCTTCGCACCGTAACAAATCCTGCCAGCTGCAGTCTGACTTCTGAGCACAAGGCTGGTCTGAGGAATTTGGGAAGGTTAACATGAATATCTATTAGTGTATGACCAATGCTAGTTGGATGCTTTTTTTTTTTTAAAAAAAAGCACATTTTCTGTTATGATCTGATTCAGAGGATTCTGTTCTTAGGCAATTGAGAAGGGAAGAGCTATGGTTAGGTAGCTCCTGAGGAGGCAGTCGATGGATCATTTCATTTCTTACACCTTGCTGTGCCCTCCAGAGTGTAGATGAGAAGGGAGAGGACCAAGATACAAGGTCTGATGATTCTCTACTCCCAAGAGACAGTGAAGGGTAAGGAGCTGTCCCTCCCTTTCCAATCATCCTCACTCTCCAGAGGTAGGAGAAGACTGTTTACATGGGAA
The DNA here is from genome assembly GCF_000708025.1 of Charadrius vociferus. Lineage (NCBI taxonomy): Eukaryota > Metazoa > Chordata > Aves > Charadriiformes > Charadriidae > Charadrius > Charadrius vociferus. The sequence goes on along the minus strand of NW_009647218.1, from coordinate 3,132,794 downwards.
AAGTGTGCTTCATGTTGCTTTTGGGTAAAAAAAAAAAAAATGGTATGGAATCCAGTGGTCTGTGTAGGCTTTCTTTACAGCTGCCAACCTCAAAACATTTTTCTAAAGACAGTTATTCAGGGATAGTGAAGGTGCTGAAGCCTGAGAGGTGGCAAATGCTAAAAGATTTTATTCATGTCCTGGTGAAATTTAGTCCATATTTAAAAATGAATGTATATGATTCCTTATAGTCTTTCATAAGATAGGAAAGTATCTGTCACTTTTGTAAAGGAATTTACACGTGTGGTTTGTGCCAGAAAGGAGCTCCTGCCAAGGCAAGACAAAGGTTAGAGACATCCTACCTTCACAAAATCCAAAAGAAGATAGTGTGATGTTTTCCAGAGTAGATTTAGGAACTAGATATCTATATGGTCCTCTCTGAAATTGAGAGATTGCGGCTGTCATCTTTTTGAAAGACCAATCCGTATTCTTGGCTGCTGTAACAAGGACCACAGACACCCAGAGATGTATTAGAGAAGAGTCAAGCTTGCTGTCCTAGTAAACAGATTACATTTTCCATAATGTCTTTTTTAAAGAAAAGTCCTTAGAGTTTCTGTTCTGTATTAAATCAAGAACACTGTAAGATGTATGAGCTCTGACATTCCAAGTCCGTCAATATTATGGAGGATGAAAAAGAAATGAACAATGACACAGGTCTTGTGGGCACATGGGTTAGCTCTCCTGGTATGTAGTATGCAGAGTAGCAGCAGCAAAGTTCCATCATAATTTGTGAGACAGTATTATAGCAAAAGTAGAGTGCTATTCTTCTGGTGAAATTTAGCAGACACTATGTACATTTTTAAAAGAAAAAAATCTTTCTTTCAGAAAAACCCTCTTAGGTTTTATTTTAGCCGTGTGAACTCAGGTAATACCAAAAGCAGTAAGAGAACAGTGAGTTCTAAGTGCTACCTCCAGTTATTATCCTTGTAGCCTTCTCCTTCCTTTAGCTGAGATTCCTATATATAATTTCTGTACAGATTCATGAATATGCTACTATTTCCTGTTCAGTACTATTAAGATGGTGTTAATAGCTATTCCTGGTACTTTGTGTTGAAAGACCTTGCTTTCAATATTTAATAATTTTAGGATTGTTACCCAGTGCGGCTGGCAGTTTTCATGTCAGACATATTTATTTGACAAAAATTTTGAAGAAGCTGTGGCGAAGCAGTTTTTGCTGCTTCTAAGAATGAGATTAAGGGTCAAATGCATTGTTTTGCCCAAGTTATAAAAAAAATGTGCTGACATCTTTACGCTTTTGAGCAAGGTCTTGAAATGTGGTAGAAGTGTGGCAGATTTTTCCAATGTTCCAAATTATAAGACTCTCAAAAATCTCATTCTACATTAGCCTGGTTAAGTTTGTTAGTGCTTAGCAACTTGAGTTTCCAGAGCTTGTGTGTGCACTGAACACACTCGATCCTCTGATTCCTGACCATTGACTATGCTGTATTCTTTGGTGCTGCCACTTTATCTGACACGAAGAAATAAAAAACAGAAGCTGACTTGAATTTGAGGAAATGTGAGTGGAGAGGAGGAGGGCAAAAGCTCAAGTGGCTGCAGATAGGGAGGGTTCTTCATAGGATCCCTCCTTCTTTCAGTGCATAAGATATATGGTGCTATGGGGACAGATCAAGATTGCATGTCAGCCACAGTCCTCATCACTAATCGGGATCCGTGCCACATGTGTTGCAGACATGGGGAAGTTTGGGAATTATGTGTTGCTTCAGACAATGAATGTATAATTAGAGTATCAGAAGGTATGTACATAAGAAAAATAAGATGTGCTTGCATAAGAGTTCTTTATTCCTGATATGGTTCCCTAACTTTGGGGAGATTAACCTGCAAAAATGTTTGATCAGTGTGGTGTCTGATGTAATTATTTGTATGTGTACTTTTTGTGTTATATAGTTATACATCATGGAACTATAGGAAAAAGACAAGAGAAGTAATCTGATGTCCTGCCTCAAGGCCATGTCAGCTTCAACCTATAACAAGCTTGATGGATATTTGTTTATAAAAAACTCAAAGAGATAGAGACTCTTCAATTTTCTTAAAATATTTATTTAAATTATTATCTGTCCTTACTATTAGAAAGCTTTTTCCAGTGTCTGAACTACGGCTTTCCTTCTGCAACTACTTCATGTCCTATCCACAGTGGAATTATAGAACAGATTATTTCTTTCCTCTTGCAACAACCACTTACATATTCTTGGACTTTTTTTTCATATTTACTCTCATATTGTGTGAATAAAATAATTATAATTCTGGCATTTTATCTACTTAGGTCCTATTTTTTAGAGTTCTTTTCTTTCCTGTTGTTCTCCCAAGTTGGTCTAGGTCCTTCTTGAAGTGCAATGCTCAATACTGGAATCCATACTTCAGCAGAGGCCTACTAGTGACATGCAAAAAAAAAGGGGGGGGATTTTCACAAACTATATCACTTTGCCTGCAGGCTTTCTTGGTGCAATTTCAGCAAAATCACCAGAAAAATGAAGTTGCCTCTATCATTTTTTTCTAATGTAAAATGATATTCCTTGAAGTGCTGTATGTCCTGGCAAAGACTTTTTACTTAGTCTGAATTCTCCTTTTCTCTGAATAACAAGTAAAAGAAACACTTTCCTAATATTCAAATTACCTTGGAGGAAATCAGAACAAAATAAAGTTTATGAAACACAGATCAAAAGCTAAAATAAAGAAAAACCTAGAGTTGTTAAAGTATTGTTAATATGCTTGTTTCCCCCACAGAAAACTTTAATATTTCAATAAAAACATGATATCTTTGGCCTAAGTTGATTAAATAATAAATAAATAAATATTGAGCTAAGACAAATAGTATTACATGTGCACAAAATTGATCTTCAGATTTTGACCAGTGTAGACCAATTGGGATTTCCTTGAGTTAATAAGTTTGGAATAGAAAATTCATTTGTGTATTTGCCTTTTAATGTTAGTGATATCCCCCTGAATTAGTGCAGTCGTTATAGGCTCAGCATTTGTCACACGTGTAAAAGCCATCTTGACACCTTGCCTTTGGAAAGTCATCCTGCAAGAAGGCATCTGCGAATGCAGAATGTTGGGTCTTATCTTCTTCAACACATCTTGAATGCTTTGAGTTTTGAGAAGGGCAAAACAAAGCAACAAAATACTCCCATGGAAGTTTGTCAAGGAAGGGGTTAAAAAAGTGGAATCTTTGTGACTGTGAAGGGCTGAATTATCTTCCTGACACCAGCAGGGGTTGCTGTCACTAGTTTGTGGTTGTCACATTCCTGTTATGCTTGACCTTGGAAAGGCTTGACAACATAGTCTGGATTTGATTAAGGGAATTTCATGTTTTTCCTTTGCTAGAGTCACCCCCCACCTCGACAAACATTTAAAAATGTTAGGAAGAAAAAAAAAAAGTTTGGAAAGCAAACATTTTCCCAAAAGAAATTTATAGTTCAAATTTACACCAAGTTCGCACTAACTGGAGCAGTCCGGGTTTCCACTCAGGCTTTGAGTGCTCTCTGTAAACCATTAGTCACTTCCCTGGAAGAGGCAGCTTTTTATAGGCAGCAGGATAAAACAGGCACAGATGTCTGTGTAATATTAGAGGCTTTCACATGTACCTGCATTTTTTTTCCTAAATCATAGAAAATAAAAAAGAGTGACTATAGAAAGAAATTAATTGAAGCCGTGGACTTTTTTTTTGGTTTTGGATAGCTACCATGAAGACTGGTTTAATTAAAAGAAAATATGGTTTTGATGTACAAAATCTTGTGTTGTGGATTTTTGAGATTGTGGCAACTTATATAGTGAAGATAGAAGTTCTTTCAATTTTTAACAGGTTGTTTTTTTCACTTAACAGGACTGTGATTATGCCAGCCGCCAATGAGTTCGATCCAGAGATTGTCCTGGTGTCAGCGGGATTTGATGCCGTGGAAGGCCACGACCCTCCACTGGGCGGGTACAAAGTCACTGCTAAATGTAGGTATTGTCATAAGGCGCTGGTATTTTTTTTCTAGTTAGCAACCTTATTTTAAGTCCAGGTTATGTCCATATTTCTATTTTGTGAGATGACACCCCTGTCACTGAGGGCAGGGACTGTCCATCAGTTAATACCCAGAGATGCCCGGGGAGCTGCGGGTCTCGCCCAGTTTGCGGACAGGGTCAAATGAACATGTTAGCGTTTCTGGCTCACTCCTTTCTGTTCCTTTTGGCATTTTTGTCTTGGCTTTTTAAAGTATTACTTTTCTGGCATTCAAATAACATTTTAGAGGTTTCATGCTTTTCAATAGGCCCCATTTTCCAAATGCTGGAGTAAGTTATTTCTCTTTAAATATATATTGGAGATTTTAGACTTTGGAGACCTAAGTCCAATCTCATATTGCTCTTTTGTTATTGTAATCTTTTCAGCTCAATGGCATTAATCCTGAATTACATCAGTGTTCATGAAGGCCAAAGTTTTCTAAAAGACTACTCTGTTGGGTTGCAATGTTTGGATGTCCATTTCAGTCCTCCAAAATGTGTGTTCATGGCAAAGATTTAATATTTTCTGAAAGACAGGTCTGTCTGAGGTGTCTCATATGTAGCACTCCAAAGTCACTAACTCTTACTGGGTATTGTGGCCAAAATGATTCTGAGCCTGGGGTGTTAAGCAAGGCTGGGTAATGCAGTAACATTCTGTACAGTAAAGTGCACTGTAACATCACTATACATAAATAGCTTTCCACGCGACAACACAAAATGTTTTCCTAATTCAATACTGTTAATGAGGTTCTTCAGTATATATACTTCCCTTGAGTATATCTCAAGAAATACCATAACAACATTTGAATAGTTATTAAATATGGATCTCTGCTACTAATGGCAAATGCCTCGGGACGTGACCGGAGAAGTCAATGAGACCTAATGGCATTTAACACACTTCACAAATGGACTCCAGCTCAGAGGATTTTGTCCTTCTGACCTCTGCCTTTTGTTGCAGGTCAGTAGAACGAAGTTAGTTGTCACCTCAGATGGAGCAGGGAAGAGACACATATTTTTTATTTTCGTTGTAACTGCATGCTGCACAGGATCCCCTGAATATCAAAGATGAAAGGACAGATGGAGAGCTAGACTGACTGTTCATAGTGGCGTGCTGTGGAAAGAGAGAATGCGAGAGCAGTGCAAGGGACTGCCCAGAGACACTCACACAGGTGCTAATGCAGAAGTGGATTGGAAAGGGAACAGCCCAATGGCTGCAAGAAAGACATATTGGGTTTCACCACGGTTTTTCAGGTTAATGCAGTGGTTGTGCTAGAGACGAAAGAAACGTAGTGGCCTGTATACATGTTTGAGTATCACTTAACTGTCTATTATGATGTTGGGTAAAACATCGTGCATGAAAAAAGAACTTTGTAAGAGGTTTCTCACTATTTTTTTCCATAAGTATGGTTCCTGGTCAGAGGCACCATTTCATGAGCTTATGTGGTAGGCAGATGAGCTTCCAAGCGATACAAAACAGATATTTTGTTGAGAGATATTGTACAATCATCTGTATTTAGCATTTGAGAACGCATGCTAAACGTCCCTTAAGCATGCATAATGCTCCAGTATGATGCTCTGGCATACATGATGTGCTGGCATAACAGCTTCAACAACTTCCCTAGAAACCGCAATACCATTTGTATTTTCCTCTTAGGATAGGCTGAATTTCACCCTGACAGCAAAAAAGAACTGTTTCGTATTGCAATCAATGTTAATTTTGATTCATGAATGAATTAACTCTTCATAACTTTTTTTAGACACTGAAATCATAGCACATTTTTTAATACAAGAGGCTGCACATCTACAAGTTGCACATATGTCTGTAAGCAAAAAAGAAGTGATTTACAGTAGGTGGGTCTTGTTTAAATTAAGGGAAAAGCCAAGATAGACCCAGATAATGATCATACACCTGAGGGATGAATAAAGCCTTTTGTACAGAGCCAAAGGAATTTATTATTTCCCCAAAACAAAATTCTCCACATACCACCATAGCATTTTAGAACATAACATACTATATGTGGTATGTAGAAAAAGGAGCAGTGTATAAAAAAAAGTCTAAAGAGAAACATTCATATTAAAGATTAAAAATAGATCCTCATGCAAATTTTTTATATAATTGGTTTGTAATAATTAGAAATTATGCCCAAAACAAGTAAATGCAAAGTAAAGTTTAACCTGTAAATATTCTTTCTTTATAAATCTTTAGCACTTTATATACACTTAATACATTGAATTTTCTGATCTCTATGATGCAATGCAAACTTTATACATATAAATTAGGAAGACATTGACATCAAAGGAGATGATGGGTCCTTAGCTACTAATCTTGCTGTTAAAGAGAGTCAGAGAGACAGTAGATTCTTGATAAGGAATTATTTATGTCTTTCCTTCAATGTACAGTCAAAGAGAAAAAACTAAAATGTATTAACCAATCAGCATTCCCAAATCATAAAGTGAAAACCATAGGATGAAGATAACAGATTGGACTAATTACAGCCTTGGAGTAACCATATAGTACGCATTTACATACAGAAAAAATCTACACAGTTTGAGAGGTGCAAATTATAACCTGCTTTAACCCAGTATTTTAATTTTTTGCTATATCGACGTATAATCTGATTTACCAAGGAGTTTCCATTTCTGGCTAGTAAACAAACACATCAGGAACAAAATAGTCATATATATTTTTGCAGCTGGGCGTAGGATGGAAAAAGGCCAACTGAGATCAGTGATGATAGCAGAGCTAGGAGATATCTCACTTGCCTAATTTATTTCCAGTCCCACCAAGTAAAGAAATCACTAATGGTCTTTTTCCACTGAAAAAAAAAAAGAGATAGTATTTAAAAAAGATTGGAAGGGAAGTTTGAATCTTTCCTTTCTTATTACACTTTTCAAATCACTTTCCCTAAGTACATCTTTTTCTCCAACTACCTTTGCAATTTGTTCTTGTCTGTTGATTTTTTGAGGGGAAAAGTTTTCACTAAAGTAATGAATATTTAACTAACTTTTACCTAGTCCCAAAACAGATTTTGTTTGGTACAATGTAGAAATGAAAATGACCATTAACTAAACATTTGTTTCAACTCCAATTTTGAGGATTTCACAGGCACATTGTCTTTGTGTTAGCTTTTTTTATCCTTAGCTCCAATCCTGTCACTCAGTGAAGTGCTACCATTTCAAAAGGTGCTTGTATATACCTAGATACACATACACATCTTGAAACATGTGCTCTATTCATGTGCATTCACGTTGTGATTTTTTTTTTTATATTCTATTAAGAAAAAGAGTAGGTTTCAAAGACATGAGATGACCAGTGGCATATCGCAGAACTTTCTGCTGCCAGGAAACTCTTAGACCTTTGGTACCACTTACATGCATAATATCCTAGTAAGAAAAGGTAAGCTTTATCAACAACACTATTTATAAGACCACCTAACATAATTGGAAACAGTAGGTATACTTCTGCACGCACAGCCACTTTGTCAGGAAGAAGATCTTCCCCAAAAAAAAGAGGTTGTATCTGAAAAAGAGTTTCTTTTTCCAAATATACCTCTTTTCTGATAAAGATATTATCTCCACTCACAAACTCTGCCTTGCCTGTCTTCTTATGCTATAACTAGGCCAAGTTTAACATCAAAAAGCAAAGCAAAGACAGTGAGGCACACAGCACATTAAACCTTACCGGTAGTCCTCTTGGCCCAAGGTCTTGTGTCAGTTATAGGTGCCAACTCCTCAGGATCTTCTCTAACTTCTGGTAGGACCTGGCTCAGATTGTTAGGGATATTTGAGCAACTTGAGAAAGTAAAATTACTTTCTATGGCCCCCTCTCTTATGATTCAAGCTTAACTTCATTTGCCGAAATAGCAGAATATTTTTTGTATTGTTAAGTCCATCTTTTGTATTGGCATATCTCTGTCCATGTTGTTTGGTTAAGCTGGTTCCCCAAGCTATGTGATGAAGGTGGATGCAGCAGCAGGACCTCTCTCATGCACAACTCTCTTATGCAGAGTGGTTATTGATGTCATTGGGATCTCTTTGTTCAGATCAGGGACTATCAAGGTGCTTTAATTTTACTGTAAACTATAATTAGATAAGAGGAAAACATGCCTCAGTTCCTGACTAGCCTAATCTTTCCTTTTTAATACTAGAAATGTATTATTTTTTTCAATAAAGTGCCAGATAAAATCAGCACAATATATTACATATTATAAAAATGTAGTTGTATCAAATCCACTTTTTGTACTGGAGTTATAAAAATTGAATTGACAATAAAGTATAAGAAAAATAACAGGGGAAGAAATAAAGGGGATAAAGAGGTTTTATATTCAGAATAGTAAGGCCATGCCTAAAGAATATAAATCTACTTTTCCATCTTATCCAGATGATGCTTAAGTGGAACTCCTGAAGACAGAGCTGATATATTCTGTGCTTTATTTTATAGCTAATTTTTATAACCTCTGCTAAAATGTATTGTATTATCACACTATTTGAATTCTGTACAGTGAACAGGTCTGAAAAAGAGCTGCCAAATCTGATCATAAATTTGCAAGTTGTTAGACCTTGTAAGAGGACTGTTTTTAAATTTAGCTCTGCTGACTGAAGTTCTCCCTGTAACATTATCCTGAGGTGAAGTACTTTCTCTTTGTTTTATAGAGCAGCCCTTAGAATAATGCTTGCATTAAAGTCACTGAGATCACTTTACTGTTCAAGTAAATATTGTACATACTTGCTCATTAAGTGGTGACCATTCCATAAAAAGATTAAAGTAAATACAGAAGTGTCAAGCAAGAATGAAGATTTTTTTCAGGGTACTTATCTTCCTGAAGCACTGCATTTGTTAAGGGCTATGATGATTTACTGGAGTTTTCCTGTTGTTTTACTCTCTTATTCCAAGATGCTATTTGACACCAGAGTGCAAAATAAGATCAGCAATTAGCAGCAGGAAAAGATACCACTGCAGGCATTTAAGAAGTAAATTATATTTTGTCAGTTTGGACAACTGTCTAATTTTACGCCAAATTTGTGATGCAAGGTTGATCCAGTATCTAGGATAGAACTGACTCTTAACTAAGCTGATTTGCAACTATTAAAGGTTTTATTTGAGAAAATTGCAATAACTCCCTTAACTTACCAAAAGCTGCATTATTCTGTGATATGCTGCTTTCAAGTGGGACCAATGAAAAAAGTGCTGAAGCTATGAACAGTTTCCTTCCTGACGAGCCCTTGGAAGGTAGGGCTTAGAAGACTTCACTGTAACAGTGCACAATCTGTCCGATTAATCACAAAAGAAAAAACGATTAATACTCTAAACAGTTTATTTCCAAAGGATATGTCAACCTACGTGGTAGAAATTAATACGTAAAAAGGGCTGCTGACTTACATGTAACCTACAAGTCTTCCATCAAGGAACCTCTTCTTATGGCTGGAACTGGTACTTCTCAGAATACAAGTAAGAGCAACCAAGTTGAACTTGGGTGCCTGTCCTGTTGGTTTCTGCTTTGCCCTCCACATTTCAGTTCCAACTTCCCACAGGGAGTAATGATTTTTGATAACAAGGTCTATGAAAAGATAACAATGTCTATTTGATAACAACGCTATGAAAAGGCATAATACCTAGTATCTGGGGACAGGAACATTCAGAAGTAATGGGCATGGTTTTGATAATGAGATGACTGAAACAAATGATCTAGCATGGTGTATTTGCCATCACTGGAAAGTTTTAAATGAGACTTATAAATAGATGGCTTACAACATCCTTATAAATATGTATGCCATAGTGCACACAGACATTAGAGGCTTCATGCAAAAATCACTTAATGAAATTTCTCTTCAACGACCAGTGTTTTCTTGAATCTTCCCAATTGTCCTACTGTATCTTGGAATTCTTTTCAGTTTCCCACTACATGCCGTGCATAGTATATATGTTAGAAACAGACCGAAGGAAAAGGCTATAACTGCATATCACTGAATTCCAATGTAGAACTGGTCGGGGTCTAAGCCTGGTACTTCAGATATGTTTCAGAGAAAAGGTTTCCTATGTGCCAGCCTCACTATTTCTAAAATATTCTATGCAACTATTCTGTGTATATCAAGTACTGCAAATCATGGAGATGTTTGTTGGTGTGTTTTTTTTTTTTCCTGGAAGCACTTAATTTCTAAAGAAGTCCCCAAATAATTTTGTAACTATCTACTGGACAGTACCTTGGACTGACCGTGAATTGTTTAGTGTAGAGTGATTGTAATGTCTTTCATGATGGACTGCACTTTCTTGTGATTGTCTGAAAGGCTTCCCTGATACTTGACTCCAAAAAGGAGTCCTGACTGGGACTACTGGGGCTAGTGTAATAGGTATATGTTAAAGAAAGGCAGGCAAGAAGAGTCCATGCAAATTCACAGCTGACTAAAACAGAATAGTAGTTTTGACTCGGTAGCTGTTTAAACAAAATTCAAGTCTCTGAAAATAGTGTTCCAGGCTTTTATGATGCCACGTCTAATTTCTTCTCTTCACAAACAAGAAAGTATTTTGACTCAACTATCAGCACAAGAAACCATGCTCTTGGAGAGTCTGGCCCTAACTGCTTCAGAGTGCAGCTTCAGCAGATGGTGTGAGCTGCTCCAAGAGCTCATTGCTGTAGAAAACAGTGGTTTCATGCCCCTTCCTCTTCTGAATTGTTCATTACTTACCTTGCCCTGGCTCTGGCTCTTGTCAGATCTCTCTGTAAACACATGCAGCATTAACTCATCAACCCATCAGAAAACCTAATCAACCAAAAAAGTGGAGGGATTTCTGTTGGGCTGTGAAGCTGAATCAGATTATGGGGAGACCAATGTGTGCCACAGCTAGTGGAAGGGGGGCAGGGGGCAGGGGCAGTAGAGAAAGGGAGCAATGGAGTAGGATACCTTTTGGCAGCAGATACCTGTTAAATTAACTCAGTTGCCACAGCTGCCTTCTTGTCTGAATTCTTCTGAGTGCAGAGATTTGATTTTGGTTAACGTAATTTGGTTATCTTTGCGGTACTGGAGGTGATAAGATGGTTATCTTGCAGGATAGATCTTGAGCTTTTGATTCAGAGCTAAAAGCATGGGAGGTGGGGTGTAGCAATAATCACTCATATAGTTTTTCATGGGGGAGTCCCCTGATTCATATCAAAGATTTTCCTTTTGCTCCTTTTTTTCTCTTGGAAACTACAGGACATGCAGTGACAGGCAGCAAGAAAACATGGCAGCAAGAAAACATAGCATCAAGCCTTTGCTCCCAGTTTTCACTTTGGAAAGCAAAGTTTGGGTTTTCTCTAGGGTGATTTCTTGAATATTAATTGAATGGTTGCTTGGTACAATACAAAAGGCATGAAAATATATGACAAGTTAATTGGTGACCTACGCTCAGACATGAGTATGTTCATAGGATTTATTGGGAGAAGGAAAGCATTCTGATTTCTTTTTCCTCCTAGCCTGCAGCATCCATCTCCTATGGTGTGGCCGTTGGATTGCCCAGCCCAGCCAGATTACACTGCATCTAGTCCTGCATTTGTACTCCTTAAATTCGCTCTTGCGCTGCAAATATCACTGAATTATTTCCCATTGACTCACGGATCCGGTACATTATTGGCATTTACATTACATTTACATTTATGAATATGAAATGCAGAAAATTCCAGAAATCCTGTTCTGCGAAGGTAGAGTAGTCTATTGGCTCCTGTGGAAATTGAGCAGAGATTGGAATTCACTGTAGAAAATTAGCATCCTCTCCAGGACATAACACAGTAAAAGGCAAAGGTGAAGACAAAAGAGGATAAGTCCTTTCTTTTTTTTTTTTATGTTTCCATTTAAAGATGGGATTAATGCTTAGAGAAATACAGAAAAAAATATGAATGGACAATTCTAATGCTGAGTTGAGGAATCTGCTTTCACTTGCTGTAAAATAAGCATGTGTCAATGGCTTGGTCTATGGATTTCAACCAAGAGAAACAGAATTAGGTTGGTGAACAGTTCACCTTATTTACTGAGGCCAGGGAAATCCTTGTCTTCAGACTTTGGGGCACTCATGTCTAACTGAACACATATCCAAAACACATCTGAAGGATTCAGCAATCTTACCAGTGATTTCATTATTCCCCAGTGTTTTTAATGGCTGGCTGTTTAACTGGTGTACCTTCCAGAAAGGGCCTACCTAAGCAAGAAGTGAGGCCAATTAGAATTATTAATAAATAAGCTCTGATTTAACCTGCTCTTTCACTTAGCCTTTCTTTCTGTAAACCAGCCAGGAGAGATTTCCATTTTCCACTGCCACTCCTGCCTCACAAACAGAAGATGTGTCTGCTGGCTAGTTAACTAACTCGTGCAAGTGAAAAACCACCTGTATACTATGTTCCAGATATACAGTGCCGATCCATCTGCAGAATGCATCAGGTGCCAGTTCCTTGATTTAGGGCAGTTGCTGGGGACAGGGTGGAGGATGGATTACAATGGAAAAAAAAGAGGATCTACAGAACCATTAAGAATTATTTTCCCTTTTCGGTCGTCTTCTCTTATCTCACCTACCTCTTGTTATTTTTTCTTTCATGCTATAGTAGTGATATTAGCTAATGACAATAACTGATGAGGGGTGCAAAAAAGGTAAAATTGGTGGCATCTTCTTCTTTCAGTTTTGAAATTTGAACTTATGAAATCTTTTTCCTTATTGAAACCAAAAGACTGTCATTTAGTAGAAGCAAGAAAAGGAAAAAATATTTTTTTTGCTTAGGCATTATTAAACTTGTCAGATTACAATTTAAATACAGCAAATTAAATATAAGTTTTTAGGGCCATTTTGAAACTAATAGAGCTTGACACAGTGTTCAGCAACTTGCATGTGCCTTTCACAGGATTGGGTCCTGAGAGAAAATTGTTGAAAGACATCTCCAAATGTGGATTTCTCCATAACAAAGTGTCTGATCTTTTATAGCATCGTTGCATTGGGAATTAGGCTTGTCTTTGGGAATTTGTAAAGCCTTTGGTAGAAGAGCATGATTTATGTCTTAGAATTTAACTATTCTCTGTAATAAATAGAAATGTGCCACAAGTATTTACTTGGTTGCGCCATGGGAAAATTTTTAACATATTGTTCACAGCTTCAGAATGCTATAAAAGAAGACATGTAATTTGCAGACCGGACTATCCTTTGTGATTTCTAACCAATATATTTGATTAATATCTTTCAAGAGAGACACCAGCCAAAATGTTTACATCTCATTAGGCAGAGAAGAAGGGAGCACACACAATTTTGGTTATGAGCTTGGATGGTTCATTTCTTTGGGCTTCACATCCCTACTACTTAAGGCAGACTGTAACTTTAAGATGTTATCTCTTGCCTGTGCAAATAAACAGCCAGTTATGCTTTTTATGGTGGGTAGTTCTCAAACCAACAGGGGATTAGAAGATATTAGCTGGAGTTTGTGACTGACTTAATAAAATTGGTTTATCTGTCCCAAATATTTCACAGAGCAAACACCTCTTATCTGGGGTGATATTCTCACACTGGCCTCTTGGCCATGGACTTCAAAAGCTGATCACAGGGAGGGCTAGAGAGGCAATAACCCTTAATATAACAGTCTCTCCTGATAGGGACAGACAGGGTAAAGGTAAGGCGTCTCTGAAGTTTGCTCTTGTGTGTTTAGCCCCATGGGGTGATAAGGGGCCATCTGTTTTTTTGGTCTGCAAACTCATCTTTTTCACGCTATCCCAGTATCAAGTACACTTCAGGTCTGACTGGTATCATCACCAGCAATTCTTCACTGATCTGGAGAGATTTTCTTGGTATTTTTAGCTTTGATCCCAGGCAATTGTCTTAGTTCCTGTTGTGTTGGTTTTTTACCCAAGCAAACATATAAAATAAAATTTAAAAAATTAAGCTTGAGGTACTATTGGCTCAAAGAAAATAAATTATTAAAATAGGACTTATAACAGGCACGTTAATTATTTGTGTGTAAAGGGAAATGAGTGCTAACCCATGTGATTAAACTCAAAGCATCAATTCATAGCAGCAGTTTCAAAAAGTCACATATTATACAACACCACACAGGATGCTTGCACCTTAATTAATTGTTTAAATAGAATATCAGTACTACAGGTTCTAGAGGTTCAAAACCATTGCTTCAGACCTCAAAAATATTGTAATAGTTATTAAAATACTACCCAGATTTCTTTTTGTTGTGGAGCTCCCAGGACACCCTTCTTTCATATTTTACGATTTATCAACTGAAAAGTGATATTCCATTGCAATATCATGATTATAACAGCTTTAATGCCAACCCTTAATACCATGAAATCTGCAATAAAATGGTGCAAGTTGCCAAGACTGGCACTTTAAAAAAAATCCCTAGGTTTTTTTCAGCATTTTAATTACCTTTGTTTGTTGTTTTGGGGAGTGGTGGTGGTGGGTTTTTTTAAGGAAATTGTTCTTGCTTATGCCAACTAATTGCCATAAAATTGCTGGAAATGCAAGAATGTAGGTCCTAATCCCACAAGCTTTTACTCACTTTGAGCAGTCCTGTTGATTGAGACCACTCTGCCAACCTGATTAAGATTTGCTAAAATAAGTAATGTTTACAGGGACAAACTTTGCATTGTAAGTATTAATATGGTACAAAAACACATGCTAAAAGCTCTTCAAAAGTATATTCACATGAGAAAGCTGTTATTTAAATACTTCCTGAAGTTTTATAGAATTAACTTGGGAAGAAAAAGGAGTAGTTCTGCTGTAAAATAAATCCATTTGAAATGCATTAAGTAGTAATTTATTTACTTCAGATTCCTTCTTTTCTCTCCATCACTGATTATGATTAATATACACTAAAATGGACCAAAGGACAACTCTTGGAAGATCTTTGGAAGAAGAAACTAAAAATAAGTAGTTACCCAGAACAACAAAATATTTCTAGTTAATAAAAATTCAGTTACTTCCTGGTTTCTGTTTATGATAGTAAATGTTAGCATGAATTAAATATTTCTTTCCTTTGATCCATAGTCTTATCCCTTTTCCTTACATTCCTCTGTAAAAAAAAATGGTTCTCTAGCTATATGGTGACCAAAAACTTTCGGTATCTGGCATTGCATCCATTTAGGTGCAGTTTGGTTGTGAGGGCTCTGTCTAAATCTTTTTTTTACTTACTTAAAATGGATTAGCAATCTCTAAAGGCAAAACAAAACGAAGCTGTTCCATTTAATAGTGGAATGTATCCTTCAATAAAATGCCTGGGTTTTAAATGTGCCAGCTTCAGAATTATTTTTCCTAATGTGATTACTTAATGTTGGATATGAACTCAATGATTGTGTTGTATGGAAAGGTGATCACTCACATGTATTTCCACATAATTTATGTTTTCATTTATGATTGCACTTTAGGCATATTGTGTATGTTCTTCTGCATCTTTTTCTTATTATTAAGCAATACTCAAGGTTTGCAAAGAATAACTTTTTTTTTTTGCATAGTATTTTTATGCTGCAAAAGGAAATGATCAATTTAAAAATGGATACATATAAAAACACTAATTTAAAAATTTATATATTTTCACAAATATATATTATTTTGCAAATTTTCATATTGATTTCTTTTGTAAATTAAAGACAAAAGGCATTATTATTTCTGGCATTATTTCTTTCTGTTAATGTATAATTTCTACAAAAACAATGGAAAAATGAACAAGAATATCTGTAATTATTTTTTTAAAGGACATTGATTAATAACAAATCAAATCTAATTGTTGTTATTTGTATCTATTTTATTTCCATTAAAAATGCCTGTATCTGTAGCTTCAGATAGGACTATTGCGAAGAAAACCTTTATTTTTAGCTCAAAGTCATAGTTCCTTCAAAGAACAGGAAGCATCTTTCATGGTTCCTACATAGGAGAAACAGCTTTGTAGTGAAGTCATGTTTGAATATGACTGCTCTGTGTACTAACAAATTTACCAGGAATTTTAAGAAATTTTGTGTAATCAGCTTTAAAATAGTTGTATATTTATGTCCAATGTTTCCAAACATCTTAGCACACAAGTAGAAGTGGTAAAGTGGAATCTAGTATTGTTGAAACTTCAGAAGCCAGCATAAACAGGTTAAAATTAATTTTTCACTAACCCAAACGTTCATTTAAGCAACCTTCTTAAACTTTCATCAAGCCATGGGAAAAACAGTAAGGAAAATCTATTGATCAAGTGATGTTATTTCAAAACTTTTAATTTAATTAACAAATATGCTACATCAAAGGAGTTATCAAAAAAATTGTGATGTGTGTATGACCTTGTGAACAAAACTTTATTTTTCTAGCTGTGTCAAGTGCATTCACTGTAGCTTTGTAGAATATATATGAAGACAGTGCATAGATACTGACCCATGCGATTTTTTTCTTTTGACCCTTTTTTGGGTGTATACATTCCCACACAAAGTGCACACCTCTGGGAAATTCCCAGAATGCCTTTTGAGGAAAAACATCGAGGTCACAAAAGATGAACAGAATTACTAAGCCAAGATCTTTAAGGCATACAGAAAAAAGTAAATGATCTGAAATGTTTGCATTCACCAGGAGTTTCAGTCCTTCCACTTCATTGAGAATCACCATTTTTTTTTTCCAAGTCACATTAATAATTGAAAATTACCTAAACTGGCACTGTTTTTTATAATGGTTTAGGTTACTGATATGGAATAGAGAAGATTACTTTAAAAAACACTTAAGGACGTCTGTGCAGTTTTAATAGCTTGGGTGAAACAAAACACCAAACAGGATGCCTTTGTCCCCTTTGAACTTGAGGCATCACATGGACATGAAGCTACTGAATTCTCTGATTAGTTATGTGGTGCTGGACTCCCAGTGGCACTTAATGAAGATAAGTTTTTACGTAGTGCTTTCAAGAAAGAACGGGAAATTGAATCTGCCTGATCAAATTTAGTACTTTATCACAGACATAGTAAAGTTGGGAGAAAAGAAAAGAAGGGAAAAAAAGAAAAGAAAAGAAAAGAAAAGAAAAGAAAAGAAAAGAAAAGAAAAGAAAAGAAAAGAAAAGAAAAGAAAGAAGAAAGAGAAAAAGGAAAAGAAAAAGAAAAAGAAAAAAGAAAAAAAGAAAAAGGAAAAGAAATTTTAGGACATAAAATAAGAAGAATGTCTTCCATTCAGACCAAATAAGAGTTTCCTTATTGCGTTCTGCATTTCATGGTTAAAAGGAAAGGAAACGTGAGACACTGATATTTTTCATTTTTTGCATAAAATTTTCAAAAAGACTTATAGATGATGAGTTTTTATTATGTTTCATTACATTCAAAGAAAATTTTGTGGAACTGGCCATCTTATAACGAGGGTACCTATAACATAACCACTTTACTCATGCAGCCACCTCTAGCACGGTGCACACTAACCATCAGAACTTGTCACACCTAAGCTCAGTATTTT
Organism: Charadrius vociferus; assembly: GCF_000708025.1. Taxonomy (NCBI): domain Eukaryota; kingdom Metazoa; phylum Chordata; class Aves; order Charadriiformes; family Charadriidae; genus Charadrius; species Charadrius vociferus. The sequence goes on along the minus strand of NW_009647218.1, from coordinate 3,115,333 downwards.
TAAGAGAGAAAGTGGAAAATATCTTCTATACCAAGGTATGACATATATTCCAAGCAGAAACAGAGAGGATATTTTGAATTGAGTAAATAGTCAGCGCTGCTCTAGATATATTTCATCTGAAAGACAATAGCAGTCTTTTGTCTTTGGCTGACTACTGACAATTAGAGTATCATAAACCAGATGTCAAACATTCTGTCTTGAGGAACCTTCTTCAAAATGTGCCCATCTTTCTTGTCATCTTGACTCAACTACCTAATTTAGTCCATCGGATAACCCATTCTTGTTTGGTACCCGTTTTTACTTTTTATTTTAATAGAACTCTAGTGAAAGAGTGCATCTGGGAAATATATTGGTTTGCTCTGAATGTTTCCTTAACTTTTAAGAAAACTGATGTACAGTTAGTAGACTCTGCTTTAGAAGAGTGTCAAAAATAAGTATACAATCAAGAAAGTTTAGACAAAAGGTCTCTTTCACTACTACAGGAATATTCCCTAATCTTTATTTTATTATAAATATATAACTATGTTACTGAACTGTACCTTCTGTGGTAGTTTCAGATTGATGCCTTTGGGAGATTGATCTGTGCAGATTTCACTCTTGGAGCATGTCCCTAGAGATTCGATTTTCTTTTGCTTCAATTTAAGTCTCTAAAGTAAGCAATTATTCCCCTCTCTCAAATGTCTCCTTTTTCAAGCAGTAGAGGTATTTATAGTAGCACTGTTTCGAGGTATGTCAACTGCTAATCTGGAAAAAAAAAAGGGCTTGAGAGCAGCAAATTTATTCATGATGAAGGAGAACATATTCCTGTGTTTCAGCCTGGGAAATCCCAGGTGTGAGGATGACGAGGCTGGCCATCAGATGTTGGAGCTGGAGCCGTTCTTCTGACCGGGTGTCTTAACTTCTAAAACACCTGGACAAATGGCCAAATTCCTTCCTTTCTGAGGAGCCAGCCTGGTAAATGCATGCCACTTACCAAGTTTTTATCATGTTATTAGCAAAGAAGTGCCACTATATTCGAGGGGAAAGAACAGTGGAATAAAAATGCGTTAGGGGAGACAGAGCTAAGTACTGAGCAGAGCTTAAAAGAGCTGATGATGTATGTCTTAGCCAAAGAAAGCAAGGTGCAAAGTGGGTTGATAGGATAACAAACATTTTGAATTAGAAGAAATGTAGTCTGAGGAATTATTACTGGGAGCAATGGAACAAATTTGGCATAGAAATCCCCTGTCTGCATATAATTATTTTCAAAGTTTATGAATCTGGAAATATTCTGCAAGGTATTCATAGATGAATAGGCTTTAATGCTAAAAAGGTTATTATTACAACATTCTAATACGACTTCTTCCATGTCACACATAGAGCAATCATAATTTCTACATTGTTTCCATGATTTCTGTATAAAAAAATACCCCTGCTAGCTTGAGATTTGAATTATTATGTTAGATAAAATTATTATATAGAAAATATTTTAATAAATAATTTCCTAGTAACTATATAATTAATATACTAATATTGTATTATAATATTAATATTATAACTTGCTTAAATAAAAAATAACTTGAAAACAGGACTCTGTAACCTACAAAATCTCTAGCAAGAGTAATTTTTATTGAGGTATTAACAGAGGCATAGTCAACATAATCTAAAGGCATTCATGTCTGATTTCATATTTACCTGAGAAGCTTCTAAATGAGCATACTGTGTTCACAATGCCAAAGCATGAGATGAGAGCAAATTTCACCTGCCTTGATGTAAATAGTCTTTCAGAGCCATAGATGAGCTTCCTGTCTCTAAGTTTGGCTTTCTGAACATTATACGTCTTAATCAATCCAGATTTGTCCATGACAGTCAATGTAGAGGTGTTTAACTCCAGAGACATTCGTCCTTTCTGAAAATTGGTGCGACATATGTTCTAGGGAGATTCATCTCTCCCCAGAAGAATGTTAAAATGTTTTTTTCCCATCCAGCAGTATTTGCTTTAAGATGTAGAAAGGTCATGGATTAAATATGAAATTAAATGAAATCATAAGTAAGTTTTCTGTTAACACAGACCAAGCTGCTTAAATTGATAGTTAAACTCCATAAAAGTAAAATAAACTGCAGAACCCTCTATGTTCAGTCAAAACTTTACACTAGTTCTTTGTATGGATTTTAAGAGAGGTCTTTGCAATAAGCTTACCAGTACACTTCACCGGCAAAAACTATTTTGACATCAATCCGGGTGTCTTTGTTGGTGACAGGAGATTCTATTGATTCTGTTATTTTGCACTAACCTATGAATGAGCTGGAATACAAAAATAACTTTCTCCTCAGTTGTAGCTGTCATTATTTCATTGTTAAGAGTAAGCAGTATTTTAGAAGGGGTGCGGAGATGAAGCATATGGCTAGGAGATGGTGAAGGAAAGGGAAGAGATACAGTGACTGAGGAGGTCCCCTTCAAACTCCTAATACACAGCTGTTAACCTTCCTGCAATGCCTCAGATAAACTCCAGCTCCCTTGTCAGTCCTTGCTCCTCCAGCCCCCTCAGCTATCATGAATGCCCTGCACATATCCTTCTACACATACACACTGGTACACATATATTTGGGCTGACAATTAAGAATTATGGGGTTTTTTTAATGTTCTGCTTCAAACGTCTAGACACTTTCAGGCCGTGCTCTGAAAATATATTTTGAAGGTAGACTGCCATTAGAAATGGTCTTAGCAGTACATGGTGTCACTACCTTTAGATGACACTAGTACATACTAAAATTTTCCAGAGAATGGAATACCCTACAGAAAAGAAAAACTATAAAGCCAGTTGTGGTGTTTTTATTGTTGCTTCAACAATTTAGTCCTTGAGCTGAAAGGGAGAGAGAATAACAGGAAAAGCTGGCCACAGAACAAATAAATATGGCATTGGCTTGTATTCATTACAACACATTGGACAAAAATGAACAACGGCAACTATCAGCTTTCATGCACTTCCTTGGAAAATGCCAGTGGTAACTTGACCAAAAGGACTGTGTAGACCACTGCACATGTGCAACACTAGAAGCACTAGCAGAAAAGGGCCATTTCATGTGGAGGTCCTATTTACTTGGAATATTTATTGCTTTCATCCAAAAATATCAGTTTTGCACAGCCTTGCACATTTTCTACTCTTTCAATTTTCAGAAGAATTCAAATAAACTAATTTTGCTACTGAACGGGAATGATATTAGAAAGCACTGTCCAGAGACTTGGTGGGATAGGAAGGAGAAAAGAAAGGTCAACGCAAAAGAAAAGGCTTAGATGAATAAAGGTATGTCAGAGCACAGCTTCCCATGAAAGATTATTGAGAATAAAGCTTTTTTTTAAACAAACATAAAAAACATTATATAAATCAAGAGCACAAAAGCCCTGTTTTATGATTTTTTTGGTGCTGTTTAATTCCTTTATATCTTTTTTTGCCATTGTTAAAAAACAGCCAAAACTTCAAAGGCAAGCTGCATGTGTTCTAAATCAGGACTTCAGTGCTGATGTATGACAGCACAAAAATTAAAACTAAATAAATGTGCTGTCTAAACTCCCATATTTCTCAAAAAATCTGCTTTAAAGGCTTTAAAAAATTAGAATTATTGCTTGATCTTACTTTACCAGCCATAATGTTTTCACCAGAGTAAATGACAAAATATTATATTAAAAAGAGAGAAAGAAAAAAGAGTGTTGTCTGGATATATCCGAACACCTGTATTTGGCTGTCTTGCAGTTTTGTCAGACATGCAAGGGGGAAAATGAAACTTTGCAGTGATTTGCCTGATAGGGAATATGAACTGCATAAATTCTCAGCTTATCCACTGTTTTCTGGAAGGCTCCTTGACAGTCAGGGTAAATCAATGAAAACAAGAGAGTATGTCTATGAAGGAAAGAATAACATTCCTGGTTTATCACATAAAGATGGTTAAAGAACAGACAGATTCTCATGAAAAATTGTTTGTGAAAGTTTTCTACTATTTTCTTTTCCAAATATGAACTTTGTAACAGGTCAAGTTATTATTCCATTTCATTTTACTGTCTTTGGACCTGATCTTGCTGTTTTCTCTCCTTAAGTGAAATGGCATGTCTGACTCTAAAGGTGTCTGACCAGAGTACACCAGTTTAAACTGCTCGCAAAAAGTTGCAGAACTGGGGCCTCTGTGGACTCCCTTTTCCTCTGGCATTTACTTTTACAATGGCCATTTGCTGTTCTTTTACTAAGTTGTCTTGATTTCTATTGACTCATTTGTTTTATCAGGTTGCAAAAGGGACAAGTGGCCCAGGCAAACAGGAATGCAAATGCTGTTCTCTTTAGTAAACATTTCTTTGACTTTCAAAACTCATTTATCCCATGCCTGATCATGTTCCATTTTTATTTCCTATTAAGAAATAGTTCTCGTTGAAGTTTAAGGAGTGGTATTCCTTTACAAAGATTCCTGGATATTCGTGTAGTCAAGAGAACGGGTTATTTACTAGTTATCACTTTATCTTAATTAATCCCTATTCTGTCGTAGATAAAGTTTCAATTACACATTAAGAGAACAGATACTATAGGATGTCATTTTATGAGCACTAATAAGAAATGGATAATTAAGGTTAGGAACTCAAAGTAAGCAGTGTGCGGGGAGACTTAAGCTGAACATAAATTTTGGCAAATGCTAACATATGTTTACAAACAGCATTATGAACATGAAGCAGGGCTACACTATCTGATTTATTTATTTGTAATTAACACTCCAATCAGTTCTAATAATGTACAAAAGATTGGCCATACTTCCACATAATGTTAGGAGAGGGATAACCTCCTAGTGAGTTTGAGATATTCCGGGCTGCCCCAACTTTAACCACCCAACCTAGGGATCTGAATTGAAAGCCCTTAGATGGCCAGTGGAGCCTCCTGAGGCTGACTGAAGAGTACCAGAGCTCTCCAGAAGTGGCTAACCAAAAAAACCTGTCAGCCTAAGAGAGGTTTGAAGACTCTCTCAGGGTTAATTGCAGATTTTTGGATATTTACTAAGTGCTAAAGTTGCCTCTCCCACATATGGACTTCAGAGTTTGCCAAGATTCCTCTTGGAGCCAGTTACTTTGAGATTTTTAATGCACACTACTGATACAGATAACACATTTTCATTTTTGGTAAATTTTCTAATAAAGGATTTGCAATGACTAATCAAGGAAAGGGTTTGTCACTGTTTCCATATAGATGTCACCTGGAACACACGCATGGAAATGATACGCGTGCTTTGCATATTGAACTTTTTAAAATGTGGCCTGAAATTTTGTTTATAGAAAAAAGAAATAGCAAGACTTTAAAATGCTGGGTAGTAACAAGTTAGAAGTAGAAGTTACATTTATGTTGCCTATGTTTTCTCTGCAGCCTTTTTCTTGAAGAGGCCTCAGATTTTTTTATTTGTAGCAGTCCTTTGATGATTGACAAGGGAACACTCACAGGCTGGCAAAGGGTTTTTACCTTTTCCTATTGTAGTCTCTCCTCTCCAATGAACTGCTGAAACTTGTCATTTCTCTTCTCCTCATTTCATTCCTAATTAAGATATCATCAGCATGTGAAAATAAATAAATGAAAACTTTGAATATGGATCCACTGAAAGTAGCATCAATAGAGACTCTTTCCAGAACAAGTTTTCCAGTTTGGCACAAACTTTCATCCAGCTGTAGGATGAATGAGTTGCTCACTTCAGGCTCAGCTGAAATTGTTTACACACTCTTTTTACTCTTTCTTTGAAACAGTAAATCTAGAAATTGCATATAAAAACTGTGCACAAAGGAACATTATTTGGGTTGTAAGGTCAATTGCTCTGAAGTTAGACCAAGTGAGATTTATGATCGCTTGCACAATGGAGTCCTTTTGCATATGCTTTAAGATAGAGTTGTTAATTAAATGAACATCTACTATTCTGGACCTTTGCTTTTCTCAGTATAGAGAGGGACAGGTTCAAAGTGTAGCTATAAACCAGCAACAAACACTAACTTCAAAGTTTCTGCCTAAATCTAAAAAATAGAGGAAATAAATGTTCCTCTACCTTTCTTCTGTATATCAGTTTTTTCTGTTATCCTGTTTTCTAAAATGAAAAGCAAGCTTAAACATCACGAGCTCTTTTTTAAAAAGTGGTTGATGCAAAAAATGGCCCTGAATTTCTTGTTTCCCAAATCTTAATTTTAGATTAAATAAAAATATTTTTATTTCTCTAATTGTCCAATTTGTAACATCAACCAGCAGGTCACTTATGCATTGCAACTGGCCATGAAAAGCCACAGGCAGAAATTCAGAGTGAGTTCTCATCCAAATATTAAATTGCATGGACTATATAGTAGTCCCATAGAACAGATAATAGTCATGTTGAAACAAGTTTCTTTTGAGCATTTCCAGACACAGTGAGGGGTCAGGAAGACCCAGTACAGCATGTACAAGAAGTAAAAACATCCTAGTCTGAAGGCGTCACAAGGAATATTCCCGCCTGTTTCTTGGGCAACTGAAACAGGATAGGATGAAAAAAAAGCCCTGTTTTTTTATAATCCCCCTCTGCCTGCAACCACACACCTGCACACTCACACCTGTATGAGCGCTGCCAGCTGCACATGTTGGATTTCACACCTCTTGAATAGGCAACATCCAGGTCTTACTCTGATTTGTATAGATATTAGCACTAAAGAAATGTATTTTATTAACAGCTACCACCACCAAAAATCATCTTCAGTTTGGAAATTACTTTTTTCTTTACCTACCTGCAAGCACTTGTCCTCAGACATGTTTTCTGCTCAGATCTGAGCACTCAGTCCTTGCAAGTGCTATAATAAACACATAGATTTACTGTTTGAATTCACGACTGGTATGAGGAAAAGAAAATGAAAGCTTTTTGGTTTTAATCTTTGTTAAAAAGACTTCCAGGCCATATTCGAGCTCTTCTGGGTTGGGCTAGGTGTATGCCAGGGATCATCAGCTTGAGATGGACTCACACATCACCTGGGAGAGAGACAGAAGCCACCATTTCCACTGCCGCTAGCGATTTGTATATATGGAAAGGTAGTTTGAGTTTATTTGTGAATTAGAGTAAGGCATGATCTGCTAAGATATATAAGTAGCTAAAAGGTTAGAAGGAGCAACTGCTATTGGCTCCTTGAGTCCAGATGAGTTCAGGAAACTGTTGTACATTCTCTGTAAAGTCTCTATTCTGGCTGGTAAAATGTGGATCTCCAAATACGCATTTGAACTTTAATGCGGATTTCATTCACAATTTCTAAACTTATTTTACTAGGGCTAAAAGAAGAGAAATGGTTGCACATACTTGGCCAAATTTTGCTCACAGTTCCAGAGGTATAAATCCATTGCAGCCATGGGATTACTTCCGATTTTGTCTCTGTGACAGCATGGTAGTATGTCTGAATAAATGGCAAGTGATGTGATTGCTCCCAGGGAGAAGTATCTGCTTATTTAAATACCTTAGTTGCTTTGAGTGTTATCACTGACATTTTTGCCTACGCATATAAACCTGTCACCTGAAACACACTGTATTTTCAATTCAGTGCCAGCTGCCTGTGTTTAGACCTTGTTTGAGTTAGTAACCAGCCACTGAGGAATCCAGAGTTCACTGCAGAAAAAAAATCTGAATCATGTTCCTATCAATATAGCTGTGGGACTGCCTCACCTTTCTCTGTATGTAAAGGATACAAAAGTATATCCCTGGAGAAGAATTCAGAAATGCTCTACATCCCTTTGCAGAAATAAGTTCATAAGCCTTCTCTGTTCTTTTTACTTTCTGTCCATTCCTGATGGATATAAGAAAATTTAATTACTTTAAAATATTTAGTTTCGTATTCACATTCATTTTGTTCTTGCTTATCCACTTAGTCACCCAGTAATTTCACTTACGTTCTCTCATTGTCTGTTAGACACAAATGTATGCATTTGTTATCTTGTTAAATAACAATCTCTTTTGTTAACCTAACATACACCTTTATCCTTTTCCCAAATCTCTCGTCTAATTTTTTATTTTCTTTCATCTTTCTCTCTCATGTGTAATTAATATTAATTAACTAATTAATTCCCTCTAACACAATGTCCAGCTGTAATATTTAGATTAAAAAGTGGAAAGATGCTAGAATTTTGGTCCATGACCATTTCTTTTATGAAACGAAACCAGCACTTTGGCCAAAAGTAAGAATGACTAAAAAGTGCATCCTTCTCTGCTGGAGTGACCACCGCATCCTCTGATGAGTGGAGCTCTTCTGAATTTTATATTTTTCCTTGTTGAACTTATTTATTTATCTGTAGTGAGACAGTCAAACACTTTTGTTGTCAAGGGTTTCTAAGTGGCTTTGCTACGAAGTCTGGATAATTTTTGCCCAAGCTTTCAGTTGCTGTGGCTCTGCAGCTTTGTCAGAAGGAGGAATAAATGCAATCCTGATGTTGCACTTTGGTATATGTTGTTTGCTAAGTTTCTGGAGCCACTAGGGAGCTTTGAGCTCTGACAGCAGGTTATTTTACTTCCAGTTGTTAAAACTCTGGAGGGAGAAACAGTAGCTATTCTGGTAGTAGATTTTCAGTGTCGCCATTTAGAAAAGCCAGTATACTGTTTTCCCTTGAAGAAGAAATTACTGATGTTGCTCAACAAACAGTATTTTAACATTGAATGAATGATTTTTGCCCTGTTATGAACTTCCTACTTTTAAGGAGAATGACTAAGATGACTGTGGTAATGCAGCTGCAACAACATCTGGAGTCCTCAAATTACCTTGACACTAGTTAGCTGGATTTAAGTCTGAGTGTAGCACAGAAATGTCATTGTTTGTCTTGATGTTTCTATTGTTTGATGAAGACCAATTATTTAAGCTCTGCAAGCTTCCCTTAATATTGCTGTCATGCTATGGTAACAGGAGGAATAATGGTCATTTGCTTACTCACGGATCTTGCAGAATCAGATCATTCCTGGGTCACTCTGCTCCTCACTGTGAGAAAACCCAGTAAGTAGTACTCCACAACTGCTTGTCCACCTGGAGGTATTTTTTACTCAGGCCTTGTTATGATGCACCTGCATGCTTATTTCATTGGTTCAAGTTTCTCTAAGAAAAGGTAGAAAAGCACTGGGTGAAGAAATCCGTAAGAGTTTCTGGAGCGGTAGTTCTCTAGCGGTGATTAATGGGTCGCCGCTTGGCTGCAGAAGTTCACGGAAGGACTCTTTCTGAGAACTGTATGTCCAAAGACTGGAAAGACAAGAATGAGATAGTCAATATTCTAAGAAAATATTTTATACTCATATGTGTTTCCGGGGGGAAGAATTTCTGGGGAAACAAAGAAGCCATTCCTATTCCAATTAACCTGATCACAAGTTTTATCGTACAGGAAGCCCTCTTATCCAGCAGCTGAACCTGGCCCTAATGTCTACAAAATTCAAAAGAAAAAAAAAAAAGAACAACTTTACTCTCATTCTTCAAAAAATGTACATATCTGTGATGAGGATGAGTCACATATTTCATTCTGGGGAACAGCCAATAAAAATATCTTCTATGTATTTCCACCTTCTGTGCATCAGAACAAAGTGGCGTCACTCCTGCCTTCACCTGAGTCCCATGCAATTCCCCACCACCTTTTCTTGTACTCCCAGCAGGTTAAGGCTCTTGCAAATTCTGCTGTGTAATAACATGAGTGACAAGGTTCTGACATGACTTCTCCAGTTGGGAAGAAAGCTGGGTAGAGCCAACTATGTCATTCGAGTGGTAACTACAGTTTCTTTTACTCTGTGGGGTTTTACCTGCCATTTCAAGGCATCTGTGTGTCCTTTTAATAGTATGAAAAGGGACAAAGGGGCTGTTGTATGGGTTGAAATCACATCCTTAATTCTTACACATTTTTGTAATAGAACAGCATAATAGAAAGTTGCTCAATGTATTTTCCTTGGAAATTGCAATTAATCAGAATACTATAAGGAGTCAGACCTCAAACCTAGTTTCAATACCATTTCCTTTAGTGAGTTTTACACATTACCTTTTCAATAAGTGGTGACAGGCAGTGCATTTCTGGGTGATTATAGCATATGTCAGGTGGGGTTAACGGGCACAAGGCCAGAAGGAAAGTGAGTAACTACTTGAGATGTACAGTAATCCCTTAGAAATGCACTGCCTTATTCCCTCCTGATATTATAAAATGATGTTTATTAAACAATGTGATCCAAATCCTGAGGAGCACTAGACCTCTGATACTAATACTGAGTTCACCAGGAGACTTGATGCCAAATTGGTCAGGAAATAGAGTATTTACCTCAAGTCTATGCACCTACAAGAACCCATCCCTGATATGCTTATTGTATCTATGTCCCTAGTCTTGCAATGATGAATGATCCACATCTGGAAGCCAGGTCTTTAGATAATGGCATCTGCTGATTAACACTGGCTAAGGAACTAGCCCTTAATTTAGTGCGATATGTTGATGTGGCAGAGTCAATAAATGACTGCAAATAAAGTGAGAGCCTTAATTTGTAGACACTGAGAAACTGTATATGTTGGAAGGATTGCTTAGTCCATGCTGCTTTTCTTGGCAGAATTTTGTAGACCATCTTCAGAAAATGGCAGTCAGTTCTCGGCTTCTGAGTGATGGGCTTTAAATCAGATCCTTTGTGTTAGTCTCTTGGGTCAATTCAAAATTAACTGACTTGGCTTTTCATCAGTTAAAAAAAGAAATAAGGCTAGATCTTCCCATCAGATTGTTTTCAGTCATAACTCAGTGCCCACATTTCAGCTATACTCATTTAGAACAGCAGAAACTTTGCCCCACATATTTTAAAAATGTGTCAAGTTGATTTTATAAGCAGTAGCATTATAATAAACTTCTCCAAACTTAATCAAGCTTACTGATTTATTTGGATAGTCAATAGTAGTATCTGATTTTCATTCCAGCATGGATTAGAAACAAATTCCTCATACTTTAAACTATTTTTTTTTTATCAGACGTCTTGTTTTCTAGCCAACCCCTTACTGAGTCTGGACTCAGATTTGGAGATATAATCATTTGTAATTTGTAACATCAGATGAATATATTATATATCAGTTTAAATCAGGCAACTTGATAAGACTTGGAAGAAGTTATCATGATAACAGTACTACTACTTGCACTATCAGCTTGGCAGAGTTCACAATATGTGGGACAGATTTTCAGTAGATAATTATCAGTCTGATTAGGTTATCCCCATAGAATCTCTTTAGAGGGATTCTTAGTGCCCAGGGGAAAAAAAAAAAAAAAAAAACACCAAAAACCCCAAAAACCAAAAACCCCCAAACCCCATGGAGAATCCCAGCACCACCCAGATGAAGCAACAGCCTTTTTCAGAGAGCTCTGAATCTGAGTTTCTGGAATGCCACCTCGCTGTTTGCAGTTCTTGGCTTCTGCTTTCTGATGTAGAACAGCTAAATGTTTCTGAAAAAAACATTGAAGAACTCTGGGACAGATAATCCTGCTGCCTGGGCAGATTTACTTAATGGAGGTTTTACTAAATAGGAAACAAAATTAAAAAAAAGGAGGCAGGATGGCAGGACAGTGGAGACATTGGTACTTGGGCCAGGTGTGGGATGTGGTAGATGTGAAGAGAATGTGAGGAAACTGAGAAGAAAGGAAAGTATGAAGAAAATAGCTAGTAAGAGCAGGACTAAAAACATCCAGCCAGTTTTGGGAATATCCAAAGGCTGCTGCTTTGACTCTGGCAGCTGAAATCTGTGGTTAAATATTTTCCCTCTGAATCCACGTGACAGCATTATAACAGGTCTAAAACCATCATCACTATTTCGCACATCGCTATGACCTTGCCTGGATGATGCAAAATCCTTACTCCTTACTGCTTGGTAATACAGGGTACAAAAGAAACCCTGTCTTTTTTTTTTTTTTTTTGCATGAATGAACTGGGAGAAGAGTTTGGGTGAATCTTCTTCCTCCATGTGTTTCCTCTGATGAACATTTTGTCAGTTGGTCAGTTCTGCCATTGTGCCATGGAGGTGTGTATGTTCCTCATTCCCAGATGACTAAGCAAATGCAATGGACTATATGACCCACTTGGATACATACATATCTCGAGAGAGTTGAAGACGCCCAGACCATGCTACTGAGAATTGCAAGGTGGCCTTTTCCTGTAGTGAGACGGGTTTACATTCTTTGGCTTTCAAAGAGGTATCCTATGTATCCTTGAGTATGTACTTAACAGAGATTTAATAAGTTATGTTCAATGTAGCAGCTAAAGAGCAGCTAATTATGAAAAACATATTACTGTAGAACTAACAGGCATGCAATAAAAACATCTATTACACAAATTGTTAATCCATAAAAATGTGTTCCTAAGACCATTGGTATTTATTTAACGTACAATTACTGTCTAATTTAATCTAAATTAAATGCCTGCTTGAGACATGTAATTTGAAGTGTTACTGAGCTTCCTTCTCCAGTATTAGAAGCAAGAAATCAGCAGCTAACGCCTGGAGGCCACATCTCTACCATTTAAATACAGGTACCTCAACACAAACATTCGTAATTTCAGCCATTGGAAAATGTTTTTCATAAGAATGTATTTGGCATTAAAATGTCCCTTTCCCCCTCACTCAGGGCCACATCCTGTTAACTGAGTCAAACCTCTGACTTAATCCAAATGAAGTTTTGATTGAATAAAAGGTCCTGAATTAAGACCTGAGAAGAAAACGTGTTTTCTTATCATAGAACACAAGCTTTGCAAAATGTTCTAGCTCCTGCCAGTGCTGGAAGGGTAAATTATCATTTGACTCCTGTATGGACATATTTATTTAGGACACGTAGCCTGATGACTCAGGAAGTTATGTAAAAACTGACCCAGTTAATTTTAGATGCTGTTGTTGGAAGAATATCAATGAAAATTAATCAAATAGTCACGAAGGAACCACAGGGAAGGAGCACAGAACACTGGTGGGTAGACTTTTGGCAGCAATCATCGCAACAGTTTTAATAAGAGGAAAACACATTCTCAAGTAAATTAGAGAGTAATGACATGATTAAATGGTAAATAATAGTTAAATACATGCTTGGAGGTCTAGGACAGAGACTGTGGAGTTTTTGTGTTTTGCATGTATTCCTCTCCAGGATTCTCCGAGTAGCCAGAGGAGCTCACCAGAACTCTGCCTGCAATTTAGGGTCAGATTGTAGCTTTTAAGATGCTGAAGCCGAAAGAACTCTTGAGGCCCCGCTGCTGAGGCTGAGAAAGCTGAGACTTTCTCCATTCCAAAGCTTCGCCAGCCTCTTGGTTGTCAATGTGTCCTTGTTCCTCCACCAGCCACCTCCCCTTAGCAAGGGCCAGCGCCACAGCTCTGCTCTCCTCAGCTCGCTGTCACCCACAAAATGACTGTGCAGGAGACATCTGCTCTCCTTATGTGCAGTGGGGGAGAGGGGAGGGGTCTGTCTTCTGCTGAGGCAGGTTTAGCCCCGGCTAACTGGGCGTTTGCACATTTGCTGGCGAGCAAATTAAGTTGCATATATCACTGTTTATGCAAACAAGGAGTGCTGCGGTGCTGGCTGGGAGCGTACCCCATCCATATGGTTCCTTTCCCTGTCTGTTGAGGAAAGGATGTGAAAACAATAACATTCACAAGTTGCCTTCATTCTCAAATGTTTCTTTGTCAAAATGGGAAGTTGTACATACAAACTCTGTTAGCTTTACTTCATCTAGCTGTAATACACAACGCAGTTGTGTGGTGAGTCCGTTGGAGGGGCACTGGCCTGGTTAAGAGGTGTTTCACCTGCTCTCTCTTTGCCACTTTCCATTTCAAGTTGTCAGACTAAGGATACCTCAAAATTTAAAATAGAAAATGGAAATAACTCCGGGTTCTCTTTTCATAGGGTTTAACATTTTTCTTGGTTTTCAGCACGTCCAGGTAGAGTTGCTCCAAAAAGTTGCTCCAGCAGCTTTGATCAAATGAGGCAGAAACTTCACCTATGTTATTTCTTGCTGTTTGGTGGAACTAGGAGGAGCACACGGGGAGCTCAAAACCACCAGGGTTCTTAATGTTATACTGGGACATCAGTCCACTAAAAACTGAATTCCTTGCTTATATGGTAATTCAAGTGATGAGCACACTGTGTCCTTCAATAACAGCCTGGCAGCTTGCTCATGAGTATAATCCAGTATTAATTTTCTCTCTTTCTGCCTTCCCACAATAGAATATTTTCTTACATAAGGCTGAATATTGTATCTCCTCCACTAATAGCACTGGAGGAGGGGAAAGGGTGTAATTAAAAAGTAAGTGTTCTTTTTTTGTTTCAAAAAATTATATTTTTACTTTAAAGGCCAGCAGATAACAGGTCATCTACTGTGTATTTCTCCAATAACATGATTTATAATGGTTTTCATTTTAATCTGGGTTTTTTTTTGCTTGGATGTACAATTGTGCACCCACAGCTTTTTATCAGGAAATGTAAATGAATTGGTGAGTAGGATTTTCAGAAGTAGTTAGTAGTGTTTTAATGCTGTTTCTTAGGTAAATTGAAGGTCTTTACTAGGATCATAGCAAATGAGTATTAAGTGCTTTTGCAAATTCTACCCTGGATGTCTAACTAGTGGATCTGTGAAGGTGAAGGAAACAGGTACTTTTAACATTTAAATTACAGAAATTATGAAAATAATAGTTGACGCAAACCCATGCTCGCGATTTCCTGGCACACTTCATGAGCCTAATTTTAAAAATTTCTGCTACTTCTCTGAAGTACAAATTCATTGAGCACATTTGATTTGAGAAATACCCCTGTATGTATAATCTTTTCTCACTTATTGACTGAAAAAATTGGATTTTTAAATAATATTTTTTTTATTATAACTGATTTGTGACATTTTTACTCATGTTTATTGACACAAATAATTGTGGATACAGCCAGGGCCCTTTCAAGCCCAGATTAATAGATGCCTGTCATTGAGGCAGGCATTCAGACTCTAAATTGCCTGACGGCAACTGTGGCCTCAAAGAAGTGATGCCCACTTGAGGCTGGACTGAAAATCAAGCACTGATGTTTTAACATGACGTTCGATTTTATAACTGAACTTTTTCTGTTTTTATAAAATGCCTCTAATCTGCAAGTGTTATGCACCACTGCAAAGGCATACAGTCTTAGAATATGGCGAATCCAAACAAAAAACACCTTTCAAAGCCAGTATCACAGCTGGCACCTTTGCCTGCAGGCACAATAGAAGGGCCAAGAACGGCTGCTGATTTCTAGAAATTCATGTGAGCTGGAAGTTGCAGGATTCAAAATGCTTGTCTGACTCCTTTCTCACCTTAGACTTGGTCAGTGGGGTGTCAAATATATGCTTGATTTCCTTGTATCAGGGGAGATGACCGATTTCTTTTCATGGTGGTCGTTACTATTTTCTTCTTGTTTTTCTTAATTGTTTGGCGTAAGCTACAGTCCATCTTAAAACCATTACTTGACTGGGACTCCTTTCTTTCCATTTTGTTACTTCTGCACTCCAGGGGATTTCCTTGAGGAAGCTAATAACTTTCCTAGGTTGCTGCGGTGACACAGGATCCAAGTTTCTTTGTGAAGAATTTCCATAACACATTTGGTCACTGGTGATGTTGGTACTGTTAGCTAAAGTTATTTCCTCCCTTTCTAGCAAGTCACCTTTACTTTCTCCAGGTAGTTACACTGAAGAAAAGCCCCCGTCATGTTGATTTTGTCTGGCAACACTTACTCTTGTTGCTGTGATTGCTGTTGGGAAAGATATTTTCTGTATGGCTCATTGCATGGATCCTGACTCAGCCAGGGACAAAGATTATAACAATGATACTAGGAAAATCATTAGGAAACCAAGCAGACAAACTAACATTGTAACAATGTCTATGAGTTTATTACCTACGGTTGCCTAAAAGAAGAAAAAGGCATTGAGAGAGTCTTTACGTTTATTGCCACACATACCTCAGAAAATTACGATGTGGCTGTAGTAACATTTGCGGTCATACAAAATTTTCAAAATGTGCAGGAGAAACATGGTAGAGCTTTCCCTTCTTCACAGAAGCTGTATAACATGAAGGATAATGGTGTCTTAAAAGTGCTGTTGGATTTCTTACAGACCCGAAGGGTAAGTTGTAGATTTTGTGGATGTGAGGAGTCTGCGCCTGTTCATTCTTCTTCATTTCCTTTAAATGCTGTACGTACGACTCACTTTACACTGCTGGCACTCTCTTATGATCCAAAGATCACATGTGTAACATGCAGAGAGAAATAAATCCTGTAGGTAAAAGAAAGTAGAAATTGGCTAAAGATCAAAGGTTATCCTCATTCCACTCCTTCCTTCACTTTTATTATCCTGTCTAAATTTGGCCTTTTGTAGAGAGGATTGCGTGGTGGTTTTTTTTTTCATGAGGAAAGGTTGAGCTTAAATGAGAGTTTAAGATTTTATTTGTTTTTCAACCCCGTATGTAATTTGAACCACAGTGTAGTTACTTTGCTAGAATCAAACCTGCAGTTCTCAGAGGGTACAGAAGATTGTGGAGTGGCTAAAGGAAACAATATTTCACCTCAAGAGTTCTGTGATCATCGATAGATTAAGTGGCAAATAGATCTTTTTTCTTTTTCTTTTTTTTTTTTTTTTTTTGTCTGAACAGCTAAACCAAATCTGATATCATTAAAGTCCGTATTCTAAAAACAGTTGGGCATCTGCTTAACAAGGTGCTAAGATGTAAACGGAACTAATTGAGGCATTGCTTTTTTGCCAGATCAAGCCTTAAGTCTGTGTCTTGGAAAATTCCTCTAGAAAATAAGTTTGTAATTTTTGTAGTTTTTGATTTTTGATGACTTTTAATTTTTGGTTGATTTTCCTGTCTTTATAGACCCCCAAGCTTTAGCAGGTACCTTCTAAATGATTTATTTAAGGCTATGAAATGCACTGGAATGAGTAGTGATCATCAGTAGAGCAACTAGAGCAGACCCAGTAGGAAAGTTAAGAACAAGATGTGAAGGGAAGGCAACTCAACAGTTTGAAAGCTTTAATTATCTTTACTCACTTAAAGGAGATTAATCAAAACTAATAGCTGTCCTATCATTCAAAACTACCACAAAACTTCTCTCCAAAACCTTGTCTCCAAATCAACATTTTTTTCATTCATTTTTTCTTGTTGCTCAAAATGAAATAAATTTATTTTACATGAATCCTAGATAAAACTTTGTGGTAGTGTTTATGTTGCTATAGATCACCACATAAAATGAAATACTATCATTTTTGGCTGTGGTATAGAATTGCTTAGAACATGGTTGGTCAGGAGTGAGCAATACCAGTAGAGATATCTATGAAGTTCTGGACTGTTTCAACTTATACTAAAACCTTGAATGAAAATGAGTGATCCAGTTGTCTGTGCTGCTTCCAAACCCACCTCACAATAGAGGTAACATGTTTACACTGTTTTTCACTCCATAGTTGTGTATTATACTCAAACCCCAACTACAATAGAAGAAACAATTTGTAAACACAAATTTAATTTGAAAAATACAGTTAATTTTAATTATAGTATCATAGTTTAACTACAATTATTTGTCATATTGATGCCGTAATTGACCAGGGTTATAACTAAATAACATGGGTATATGTTACATTGATGTGCAAATAGGAAGAGAATCTGGGGTGATAATGGTTAATGATGGTAAGAAGAGAGACAACCTCACTTTTCAACTAATCTCCAGCTATTAGGGGTCAGCATGAGGGGCATTATCTCACATCTGCCTCCTACAAAATTCCATATACCTAACTCCAAAGCATCTGGTGTGGGCCATAGGCAGAAACAGGATACTAGACTAAATATATCCCATGCTCCCAGTGCAATATCCGTGAGCTTTCTACATTCTCATGCAGCAGATGTGAAATATGCCAGTAATATCTGTTCTACTTTAATTATTTGCACTACTGTATTTGAATACCAGGTTTTGGTCACCTAACCAAGCAATTGCTGAAGCTAGCGGATGGCCGTGTTGTGCTGGCACTGGAGGGAGGACATGACCTTACTGCCATCTGTGATGCATCTGAAGCCTGTATAAACGCCCTTTTAGGAAATGAGGTAAAACATAAATCATAGTAAGTGGAGAGAATGATCCAAGTTTGCTGAAACTGCTATCTTTGATTTTCTTTTAGTAACAATAGCGTCAGTCCTTTTTTCATTTGGTATAACACCCATGCAATTTGAACACGTCTTAGAAATGAACAGACCTCAGATGAGCTGGTTTGGATAAATACCTCTAAATTAGACGATTATATAAATCCTTTAGTATTTACCTAAATCATTCCCAGTTCTGAGTAAGATTTAATACCTCAAAATTGCTTTTGGTGATGGTGTGCTGAATACCAGACTTGATATCACCGGTAGTCATTGGTGTGCATATCATCTATCAGGATGAGACCTTCCAGCCAACTGTCATGGAAAAAAATGGCTTTTGCAAGGTATCTGGTAATCTTAGGAGTTGGATATTGCAAAGACATATTTTTTTGCAGTATTTTGACACTTCAGCTGATGTATAAAAGAACCTATTTCAGACACTTCTGAAATTGAAGAACATTAATAAAATGTGTCCAAGACTTCAAAAAAATTTTAAGTTATAAATGGAGACCCAGGCTGAGCTGTATGTAATTTAAATGGAGTCTCTAAGATTTATCAAACACTGTATATATTATTTAAAAACTTTTGAGAGTGGACTATCAGATTAAGTAAATATGAGTATGTGCTATTTATGTACACAAACACAAAATAAACATTTGTGTTAGCGAAAATTTGTTTTGCTGTCCACTAGAGAATATCTTTTCTCCTACAAATATGCTGAGAAGAAAATAAGCTTGCTGAAGGTGCAGCCAAAATCATTTATGAAAGTACAAAAGCCTTTAATATAAATTGTGAATTTTGCAAGACCTTGTTATGAAGTGCAGTGCACTGTGTTATTTTTTTTTCCCCAGGGAAGTGCTATATAATCTACATAATAGGTATATAATCTCTCCAATCAAATGTATTAGTGCAAAATTGCAATCTAATCTGCCAGTTCCCTGCCACTTCAGGACTTCATACCTATGTGAATATACGTGAAGTAATGCATCTTCTGATGGATATTGCATAGAAGGATTTTCTAAATGTTCTTTTTAACCTTTGCTTTTTGTCTTTATAACCCATGAATAAAAATATTTTTATGCTTATTATTATTTTTTACATTAAACATGCAATGGATAAAGTGATAGTTTTTCCAAAATCATTCTCAAAAATGTAAAGAAATAGACATGTCCACACACACACACGCCAAAAAAAAAAAAAAAAGCAGCTTTCATTGGGTTTTATGTACTATCACCTTTGACAAGTCCCGTAAGGAGAGTTTTCCAGTGTGGTGACATACACTATTGAAATAGATGCTCAGCTCAGTGTTGGTCTTTTTCTTTAGGTGTTGAAATATGGATTACAAAACCTAACTTGAGGCATTTGACAATCTTAGTAAATACAGTGTTGCCTTCCTGATCAGCTGCCATTCCAGGGCACTCTCATTGATATCTTCTTCCCCGTAGTAGTATCTTATGGCATCTGTGGCTTTCCATAGCCCATCTGAACCCATTCTCTAAAATTTGCACCCTTGTGGGAGTAATGCAAACGCTACAATGCTGATGATATGATGTCTCTTGCTCTGTGTAGGCGCCTGGGTCTTTCTATCCAGTTATGACCATTTGGTGGTGCTACCCATTTATGAAGACTTTCTTGTTTTGTTTTAACACTGTATCACACCCAATTTCTCTTTCTGCAGTCACTGACTAGCCACTAGGCAAGAAAAACTACCAATTGTGAGAAAAAGGAATGGGATAAGTGTACTGGAATAGAGATTTCCTTCCATTTTATTTTACAATAGCTAGAGACCAGGAAATTAGGTAAATTATGAGTCTATCTGTTTGCAAAATATAGCAAAGCAAATTTTAGGAGAGGAAAGAATTTAATAACTGAGAATGAATACAAATGTAACCACACAGTCATTTTTAATTCACTTGTAAAAGAACGTGATCATTAATAACTTGAAACATCTCACGCAGTAAGCATTATTCTCATGTGCTCTTGCTCACAGCTTTGTCTTCAGGGACATGCATTAAATGGTCTGGTGCAGCAGAATTTGAAAGAGAAAATATGCTGTGGCTGCTAAGAAGAGAAAAATACTCCAGAGAGGATGTTGTTACCAACACTTCCATGAGAAACTGATGTTTGCTTAAAAGAATAAGTAAAGGTGTTGCCGAGGAATAGACACTAATGAGGAAGTCTGATACCTAGTTAGCAGTTCGAAATCAGCACATCTGTTGACATCTATAGATTTATGGCAGTCTACACCGCATGAGCCATAGCATATACATTGCTTGATTTCAGCACAATGTTCAGGAACTTGCATAGCAAATTCAAAGCGCGTTCCTGCCAAGGATAGAAAAAAATTGTTTTTCTTCAAACAATCAATTATTGTAATTTGAGGATGCATTCTTCCTTGAATGCAATTCTTTACAGGTGATTAATAGGATAATTATAACTTATTATCTGCCCTTCACTTTTACAAATAATAGTATGTAGTGCAACCCTTGTGTAAAAACATTGGCAGGATGAACTTCATTTTCTAACCACCACACATGCAATTGAACTCAAATTAGAAAGGTTGGGAAAGGCTGTTGTAAGGTACTCTGCAGTTTGTCAGATGTATTTATTCATGTGCTGAGGATTAGAATTCATAAACATTTTGCAGGGCTTTTTGAAAACTTTTTCTTTTCTTTTGTTTTTTTTGGCCAGGACTCGTCAATACAGAAATTCACTGCTTCAGATGTTCTATCACCAGCAGAATAACATTTTAAAAAAAGAGTAATTGTAAAACTAGCCACAACTTCCAACTTTCATGGAGAGCTGGTCTGACATGTAGAGCTAACATCAAACTTACAAGTTAAAAATGCTTTCTTTTCTTAATTTGTCTCTGAACACCAAAAAAGAACACAGATTGACATTCAAAATAGATATATTTTGCTCTTAGTTACGTGTGGCCTGTAGCACAGTGATCTGTTTTGCAAGATAACTCTTTACCCTTCTCTTAACAAATGCAAGTGGAGCCACTAGGAAAAGAATACACTATCAAGTTAATCTTCTTTAAATAATTTGAGCATGGCACAGGAAATTCCTGCATACAGTTGTTGATTTTGAAGACTAACCAAAAAAACTATTAAAAAGGTCTCTTTTTCTTGGAATACCTCAGAATTTAAATGACCTATCAGCCCCATCTATGTGTGGTCAATACCTCTGAGCTTTGCTGCAGAAGTACATTTGAACAATAATTTCAAATTTTGACAGAAACACAAATGCGATTATAATTGTTGGTTTTCTCTGATTGGAGGTACTTTTATTGATAATTGTTTCTTTCTAAGACCCGATTTCCTTAACAGAGGTGCCTAGTGCCTTTTTAGACATCTTAGGGTATCCAGGACATCAGCCCAGGAAGGGTAGATCTAACACAGAATTTAGAGGAAATCCACACCCTTTCTGAGTGGTAACTGGAGATCAGGCAAGACACCCTATAGTATCTGAAATGGCTCAATCTGGTTTGGTTGTGTGAATCCCTCCTTAAACGATGAGAAAACAAAAAGGGAAGTTATAGAGTTAAAGGTAAGGATAAACATTATAAAATTATTAATTAGAAAGTTTACATACAAAATTATTTTTTGAAAAAATGAAGATCTCAGGTTTTCTTGTCCATGTTTATGTGTACTAGCAGAAAATTTCCATGTCACTTTGAGAAAAACCCATTTGACCATTTGCAGAGCTAATTAGGAGCACTGTAGGTTATCTTCTTGGAAGGAAATCTTTCTAAGAGGTGAGAAGAGATTAAGCAGCTGGATTCCCTTGAAATCCAAAATGAAAACATGGAAATCCTTCTGGAAGGTAAAAAAGCAGGATGCTTTAAAAAAAAAGCAGTTGCTTTAAAATATCCCTGAATTTTGTCACCATGATTTGAGAACTTGTCCATTAAAAGAGCATCTGTCAAAACAAAGGAAATGACGGATTCTGATATTGAGAAAAGAGACATTGCTTTTAAATCTAAGGATTTCTGAGATGATGATATACTCTTGTGCTTAAAATTCAATTCTCTCGTTGACTCTTTAAATGATTCTACAGTTTTTCACAGATTGGTTGCACAGTTTCAAATACTTGTTTTTAAAGCATATATAGATATATATAGTACTTCAATTAAGAAAACCATTAAATATTAAGATTTGTATGCTATTCCAAGAAGTGTGTGAAAACTGGGTTGAATATGGAGATGTTTCCCCAAAGTCTTTGTCATGGAGAAAGAAGATTCCACATTATTTTGTCCATCCTAGCTTCAGCGCTATAAAGACCTCTGCTATGCCTTTTGGTGCCAGGTGGTGATGAGTAAGGATGCTCTGTACATGCAAGGATAGGTTCTGTTTTCTTTCTTCCATGTTACTTTTGAAGAGGCACTTCTTGGATTTAAAAAGTTGTCAGGAATATGCCTTCCTTGAGTTCAGCATCCTAAATCCTACAGCTTATTTCCAACATAACTGCGTTCAGTTGGGGGTTCTTCTGCAGCCAGAGAGAAGGAGGAAGAATTCCTTCAAGCACAAAACTCTTTGAGTCAAAACCTAAGGATTTAGTTCTTCTTTCATCCCATCCCTTTTCAAGCAGGCAGGTGGAGTATTGCCATGGGACATAGAAGTCTAACATTACGGTCCCTCTGATCTGTCTACAGGTTTGGGCAGTGTCTCTTAGCTCTACGTGGTACAGCAGTTTGCCGTGATCTATAACAAGTGATAATTAGTCACAGACGGGGTCATGCTCTTCTTTGCATGGAGGAAGCAGAGAAGCGCAGTCTGCAGTGTGCTCTGCCCAGCGGGACCCTGCAACAAAGGCACACAACGGATGCATGTCTGCTCTCATTGACTGTGTCGGCCAAGGCTGAATTTGGCCCCAAGTGCAAAAATATTTCTAAGTAACTAAATTTAACATCTTCTAGTAAATATTCTTCTGGCTTGAATTTCAGTCTGAAGCCGAATTTGACAAAACATTGTGATTGGTTGGCTCCCAAGCATGCTTGAAGACTTACACCAGACAATTTTCTTGCAGAGTGTGAAGTATGTGCTTCTTTCTTGCAATCTGTTGAGCTGGCATTTAGGAGGGGATGGTAATTTAAGTGGAAAGCTCATACTCTGCAGCTTTGCTGCTGATGATGAGAAGTTGGCATTTTCTCCTTTGTGGAATTCGGTGTGAATCTGGGGCTGCTTGCCAGCTAGGCAGAGAGCTCTGCCAAGAGGGCCTGGACTGCATTAAAAAGGGGTTATTTGCCAGAACAGGTAAGCATTTCTCTCTCCAAACTGGAAATATTCATGGATGTGAATACGGCCTGACATCAATTTTGAATTGCATGGTAAACTTGGTCATAATCTCACGTCCTCGTTGTTAATCTGAGTCTAATACTAGAAAATAATTAACACTGAGTCTAAGCCACCTGTCAACTGCTGCCTGTGTAAATCTGGAGTCCAGAAAGTGGCCCAGAAATAGAGAATTAGATGGGGTAGGAAACTGGAGCAATGTATGTGCCAGAGGTCAGCATGGTGACGTCAAAGTCCCCAATGTGGGCAGTGCTAGTCAGGAAATGGTTTGGCCAAGAAAACAGAGAATATTCTGATTCCAAAGTTATGTATTTCCAAGGCATCCCTTGTGTTCCAGGGACTGGTAGGTCTTAATGACCCTTTGTGACTTTGAACCTATTGAAATCTTGCTTGTTTATGTATCGTGTTGTAACAGTGGATCACAAAAATACCTGCCTGAAGTGCTTATATATAAACAGAAAATGTACACTCTTTGAGTAGATTGCTAATACGAGAACACAGAGGACCTCTGAGATCTTTGAACTTGGTCCTCTGTAATTACAGGGAACCCTAAGAGCAACAAATCCCAGTCTTTCTGCTAATATGCTTCTTGCACAGTTTCCCTGAGAAAGGGAGGTTGTACCACTTCTTTCTGCAACCTAGGCATCCCTGAGGAGCTTGCTCGCCTTCTCACCTTCCTCTGCTTCTGTCAGGACTCTCCACACTCCTTACTTTATGCTTGCAATTGCCTCACTTTTCAGTTATCTCTAACTGCACTCTGCAACAATCTCTGAAGGTGATCTCGGTGCTTTCAGACATGACAGTGCTAAGGACAACACAGATATTGCTAGAATTTCTAGATTTTCCAGCTCAGTACAGACAGTTGTAGTTTTCAGATTCTGTCCACATTCCCAAGGATCATTTCAGATCACCTTCTGGGCACATGAAATTTCCATCGTTAATTCCTACTTCAAACATTTGTTGATATGCCTCTGGCAGACTTTGGCAGCCCAAGTAATTTTTGCCCATTTACATTGTTTTTGCTAGTTTGAAAATGATTAGTGGACACAGTCTCTACTTTCATCTGCTACTTTGGGCACAAAAGCCCAATTCAGACATATAGTATAAAAAGCTTTGAAAATGTGACCCTTTGTGTCTGGTCCAAACTGTCTCTCCAGAGGTTTGGTTATTTCTGCACTGACTTGAGCTGTTCTTCTCTGAAAGATTTCTTTCCTGACAGTGTATTTCCAGTGCTCTTTTCAGCTTCCTTTCTGTTAGCCTCTAGATTTAATAGACTTCATGATCTGAATGCCAATAAGTGTAGGAGGGAAGGCGATGGTGCCATATATGCCAGGTGTAGAGCAATTTCTTTTGTTCACTGTTGGGTCTAACTGCTGATATTTTCCAGGGACACCCCTATGTCTACACAGTTTTATCCAACCAGTGGAGAGCTGCCAACAGAAACCATTCTTTCAAATGCAGACAGTCTCATTTCAAAGTGTATAGAAATAGCTGCCATAACCCACTGGCTATATTTCTACAGTGCTTCTGTAACAGTACCGCATTTGGGCTGAACAGTGTATATGATGTAATGACCTTACTTCTGGAGCCTGATAAGGTTTCTCTCATATGGAAGAGGATCCAAGTTCTGCCTGGCTATCCCTAAGGGTGAGGAGGCAGAATAGCTTTGAAGCAGAAGCTGGGCTTGGGATACAACATGAAAGTTTTGTGGAAAAAAATGTTAAGGAAATGATCAAACATGACTATTGTATTCACATCACCTACAGATCTGTTAGCAGAGCTAACAGATGGAGTAATGATTGGAATATTGTTGGATGTTTGATGCTTTTTATTTTCTTTAATAATTCATCATCTTACCCTGATTTCTAAAAACACGTCTGCCATTTCTAAATATTCATCTGATATGTCTAATATTCAAATACAGCCTATTCGTTAAACAATTTATTTCTGTACTTAAAAATAAAGAGGTGCCATTGATATATTAGGAAAAATCAAGACTCCAGCAAAAATCCAGCTCTGAAGAAGGCAACAAAATATTCACCTTTTAATAGTAAATCTCTTCTAGCTATCTCTACATCAGTTCCTCCCAGCTTAGTAATTAGTACAAGAGGTCTGTGGAAAGAATCTCAAGGTACTCAAAGGGCAAAGCAAGACACAGCTATCACATCTTGCAGTCTGGCAATTCCATACCTTGTACTATTGTTCCTACTGTTACAGCCTGGACCTATATTGTCCTAATTCAGGGGAATGAATTGGTCATCAAAGCCTTAGGAATTAGGAAATTGTCAAAACAGAACCATAAGCTACTGTTTGCTTGCCCTTTTGTGCTCCTGCACCCAGTACTACCAAACGGAACTTCAGGATTTGGCCCTCTTCCTGGCCAAATGAAAGATTGCTTTAAACAGAAAATAACAAGTGATAAAAACAAGTGCTGTGTATCTACATAACCCAAGGTATGGATTATAAAGATTATTGTATGGATTGTTGTTCTAAAATCTGTGAAGCTTGGCCTGTTGGTGGGCATTTTCATAAATACGCAGTTTTCCCCCAGGTACCTGCAAGAGTTACCAAATAGAGCAACCAATGAATATTGTGAAGTAAATGTGGTTTAAGAATTGCAAATGTATCTGTAAATGTTATTTTTCTTGTAATTGGTGTCTTTCATTCTAATCCATGATAATCTTAGTCAGCAACAATCCTCCTTTGCAGTTTGGCCTCCTCGGTAACCAAGCAGAGCTGGGACCCAGTCAGGTCCTACCAGCACTTCTCTGCACACTTGCTCACTGCACAGAATGGAGTGATTTATGCTATTTGAAAACAAAACATAGTGCTATTGTTTCTAGTCACAAGGAAATCTTCCAGCTGCAATCCCATATGGGATTCTAAGGAAATAATGACATGAACAGCCCTATTCATTTTAGTTACCAAGGCTCCAAAAGACTGGTGATATTTGCAATGTCTTTATCACTGACAGGCGGTCACTGCTGATAGTAATGGTAGGATCCCAGAACTTCTGGGATTTGTAGCCGAGCTTGCTTAAAATAGCACCACTAAGGGAGTATCTACACTGCAGTTACTTCCCACTTTGTATACTTGGATCAAAGCTGATTTTATCTAGTTGGTGGGTAGCAATGCTGCGGTAGCAAGCTGGAGGACAATATATGATGGCTACTGAACTATTAACTTCACAGAGGAAGCTCCTTGGGTGGGCTTCACTTGACCTAGTTTAAAGTAGACCCAGGCATGCTTAAGAAAGGAGTTTTGTCTGCAGCGCAGATGTCTCCTGTCAACGGTGGTCGAATTTCCTTAGCTTTAGAGAAGAGGGATTGGTATTGATACCACTCTTCCTTGCCTACCTTGAGAGAGTTGCTACTCCTGGCTCCGCAGGAAGCACGCCTCCATGCCCAGCATCAGCAGTCTACATGGGGAAACAGAAAAACTGACCGCTCTCTAAGCAGAGTTCAAGGAGACTTTAATTATTACAGTACAAGAAGAGGCGTTTGGCCCAAACAATGTGTCACTCTTTATCTAGGAGAAAATGTAGGGAAGGTGGACAAAAAAAGCATATCTAGATGAATTTCAAAATACAGTTTGCTTGGTATAGCTATCCATTGCAGGGCAAAAAGAACCGTGCAGTAACTGAACGCTTCCTTCTGCTAATTTACTATGATGCAGCCCTACTCAAAGAATATACAATTAAAACTGGCTTATTAAAATGCAGCTGACTCTATAAAAAACTTACTTCGAGAACTCACTGCTGATCTGCATAACCATTTTTTATCTATGTCTTTATTTGAAATTAATGCAAAGCTAGTAAAAGCAGCTGTGCTTTATGGTTTTCCCCTATAAATCTTAAAATGTGTAAGATGGTTAGATGTAATAACACCAGGAAAATAAAGATAATAGAGTGCACACTTCGGTTCCAGTGTGGCTTCTGCAAGGTTTTGTTTGGAGTGCCCAGCTGCATATACAGACGCAGTGGAATTTGGTTTGTGAGGAACCTACAAAAATTACACAAATAACTAGCATTTTTTTAATGAATAATACACAGACATGCACCTGCTTCAGAGACTCCATAGATTAGTCTTGCAGCCAATAGAAAAGCCCCTTGGAATTCAATTACATGGCTGGAAAACAGAAAACAAAATCATGGCTATACTGTTAGAACTGATACCAGCAAAATGTTAACCAGTTCTTGGGCTGAGCTTTTCCTGAGGCTTAGATTGTTTCAGTTTGTTTTACTTCCCTGTGGCTTATTGAAAATTTATATTATTCTATTCTATTCTTGCAGCTGGAGCCTCTCCCAGAAGATATTGTGCACCAAATCCCCAATATGAATGCAATAGCTTCTTTAAAAAAGACCACTGAAATTCAAAGTATGTTTCCAAGTTTGGGTTGGTGGGTTGCTGGGTTTGGGGCATTTTTTATTATTAATTAATGTCATAGACATTAAACTCTTTTTTCAGAGAAAAGAGTGGGCAAATATTTTATGTATAAATCAACATGCTGTGTCTAGTGTATGCATGCACACATATATGTGCTTTTATTTTTGTTTCCTTGACATATTTTTGTTTCTGCTATGTACTTAGCCCTGAAAAACTAACTCGTTGAAATTATTTAGAGCTTTCTGAGTCCTGAATATTCCCAAATCTTTCCATTCCAGAACAGCTTGCATGAAATAGATGTTTGTCAGTGAGGGACAGGAGCAGACAGGTAAATTAGAGCTCTAACAAATAGTTTCTTCAGATTCTGTTTGTGCAGTCCTTTACAAGTTACTCACTTTGAGATGTATAGGAGCTTGAGATAAAGTTAAAAAGCTCAAAAACAGGCACTGATTTGTGGAACAATGCTAACAAATACATTATTTTATTCTGTTTCTGGTGCTTGATTGGTTTACTTGTGTGCCCTGACCCCAACCTTTTACTACATAGATGGTTTGGGGCATTTGTCTGGTCTCATTGAAAGATTTTGTTTTAGCCATCAGTTGCCTTAATCCAACTGAGCAGTCTTCCCTTAAATTCTCCAATCTTCTGCTCTCTGCCATTTTACCAAAACAGTGGGAGCTTGCTGACTTCTACTGCTCACTGGCTCCTTAACAATAACAAATGGATAACAAATGTTTTGCTTCATGTTAGATGAATCACAAATAATTGGGATTCATCTGCATAAAATAAATGCAGTTTTTAAAAGGGACACCATGCATTATGTATTGATTATACAGTAATTATCTATCTGATTTTAGTTGTAAAATGACAATTAAAATTCATTGTAGGTATATAATTCATCCTTCGTATCCAGTAGTCACCCAGATATGCAAATACTCTAAGTAAATCAGCTGTATATGATAAATTCCAGTAAGTCATTTTGGCTGGGTGGTGTGTCCTAGGGTAGCTCATGCATTAGTATCTTCCTAAAGATTCCCTGTTACTGATCTGGAAGGAATCAACAAGTTAAGGAAATTCATGTACTATGCAAGACAGAGCAGATTTTCAAATGATAAGGACAGAAAGCTGCACACAGGGCACAGACATGAAGAAAGAATATGCAATTCTGTTTGAAATAAGACACGTATTTAATGAAAATGGATCTGAAACAAAAAAAGGGTGATTTGAGAAAAGAAAAATAGTTAATACTGGCTCCAGAAAGGCATCGTGTCTTACTAGGAATATGGCACAAATGATGGCAGTTCAGAAAGAATGACTGGACTTAAGAACAAATATATAGCATGTGTCTAAAAACATAGTTCAGAGCTCTGCAGGGTGGCTTAACTTTGCTTGTTCAGAACAAGCTTAGGTTTGAGCTGAGCTCGTACAGTCACAGCAGTCCAGTGGGCTGTTCTTCTCAACCCCGAGTTGGGCTGCTCAGGGTCTGGAGTTATACACAATATTTTGTCTTTTCTTGCAGCTATTACCTGAAAGGTTATACATACATCATTATATCTGGAGAGAGACCAAGTATTGGAGAGGAACGTGCTTGGGTGATGGAAAGGAGGGTTGAGGAAGTTTAGAGCAGCTTTACGGAGGATGCATATTTAGGTGGAGTTAAGTGAAGCAAGTACATGTTGAATATCATAGGGAGTTACGCAGGCTGACAAGCATTGGGCTGTGGGGTAGCACCTCGAGAGATACTGAGAAAGCCTGATTTGTTTGGATGACTGCTTGCATGTATATTGAGTCTGTATTTCTGTGATACAACTTTGATAATGAATATTAGCAATATTTTAGACAAAAAAGTCCCTCCTCTGTGTTTGCTGCAAAATATTGAAGATACAATACTTACTTAGACAATGAGAGGAAACAACTTTTTTCTAACTAGAATGGAATTTGTATAAATGTTTTGTTTGTAACAGTGATCCAAAGCTCCTTTGGAAATGTAATACATTTGGAAATAGTAGTTCCCACACCCATGTAATATGCTATTTCTAAACAATCCTGTTCACTAGCTTGAATACCGCCCCCAAACTGTTTTTTTCAACCAAGCCATGGTACGGCATGTCCAAATCTATCTGTGAAAGGCAATTACAAATGCCTGTAACAGTGACAGAAACATTCATTTTTATTATTTCCTGGTAATAATCAGTGCTCCCACAAATCTTTGAGGGAGACTTAAGCACATTTTCATGCTGAAAGCCAAAGCATACCTAGAAGACTGATTTGGTTTCATTGTTTGCTCTTGCAAGCCGTGATTGCTCTTCAAGTTTTGTATGAATGAAACCAGCAGTATGCTTCATTCTTTCCCCTGAGCTCCACCAATTTCTCAATGAATGTAACAGGACCGGTAGAATTTCACATTCCAGTAGAGCACAGTAGAAATGGCATTTTCAGAGATTTGAGCAGTCTGAGGCAGATGCTTTTTGGGCTCATTTGATTGTCAATCCACAGTATACCTAGGGTTTCTAACAAAGCTCCTTGCAATTCCTCTCCATTCCACAAGACTTTGCCTGCAAATCTTTTGGTTGAGCACGCATGCAAGCCCTGTATGTTCTGTGCACAACATATAAATGTTGCTCTCTATAAAAGGAAGCTTGCAAAGCTCTTCTGCTTACCACAGGTGTTCGTAAGGTACGGCTTTCTGGTCTTAACAAAAAAACTACCATTGTTTTTTCACAAGCATCAGAAAGCCCTCTTTGCCTGAGGTACCCGCTGCTACCTGGATGCTGTTCCTAATTGGCACTACTTGAAAATTTCCTCCCACAAACCGCAAACTCCGTGCCACGTACTCCGCTTCTCCAAGACCCTCCACTGCAGCATGGGTGCTGCCACCTGCTCCCCGGCCTGACTCCGCTCTTCCTTTTCATCACTGAAGCCCCTCTCGTAACAGAATTCTCGATACAGGGAAACAAGGAAAATCACGGAACGCTTGGGAGCGAAGGGCAGTTAAATGGGCACAGAGAGCCCACTAATATGCTTGAATTGGCCCTGAGTTTTAGTGTTACAAGAAAGTCAGGATTCAGGGGGCAGCTGGTGTGCAAGCCTGTGTGTGAATGGACGAATGCGATGTAGCAATCCTCACTGATGCTGTTTTATTGTTGCTGCAGGAGAGCAACACAGTGGTAGCTGGTTACTAATATTTTATTTTATGAATAAGAGCCCTTGAAAACTCCAGCAGTGAACATGGGTTCATTTCTTTTATAGGCAAAAGGGGGTATTATTCCCATGCCAACAGATTTGATTTTCTTGCACATCTGTTTCTGCAACAAAAACCCCACCCATTCTGCGAACATTTAGCTCATAAATTATAGGGTTTGAATTGGGTGTATATTGCAAAGACTGACTTTTGCACATATGATCTGTGAGAACATTGTGGAATGCTCATATAACTTTTTCGTTTGTTTTTAGTGTATTTTTTAATGAATAGAGAATATGGTCTCTGCACACAGTAATAATAGAGAATATTTTTGTCTTGTTTTTATAAAATTTGCCAGGCTCCAATCATTGAGCCTACTGTTATGTACATAACTTTTTAGCTGTGTCTTTCATGCTTTTGGAGCAAAGCCAACCTCCTAACACTTAATCTCAACTTTGTAGGATACTTAATACACTTTACATTTTATCCCCAGAAGGTCCCCGTTATTTAAAGATTCTGCTAACTACTCAAACGTGCACACTGTTAGAGTTCAAAGAAACACACTGGCCATGCTCGCTGGTTGTTCTTGCAGATTGACTTGGCCTTTCATCTTGCAATGCTTTTTTTGAATAAAGACATTTTCAGGCTTTATTGACAGCTGCTTTCTCACTGGAGGGAAAAGTTCATCTTTCGAAGAGCCTGAAACTGTGTTGAGAGCTGTGTTACCAAAGAGGGAGTTTTCAGCAGCCTTTGTGCAGCACAGGCAGCACCACTGCTGGCCTGGCCTCCCAGCTGTCAAAGCCCCCAGCTACCCTCTGGATAAGCACCTCGACTCAGCCCGCTGCCCAGCTGCCAAAATCCTCCTTTTAGCCCTCGGAAAAGTCCTCTACTTGATCCCCTCTCTTTCACAGCTGTTGAAACCCTCCGTCTAATTCCCAGATAAGTACCCCGACCCAACCTCTGCAGCAGCTGCTGGAAGCTTCTTGCTGAACACTGGGTAAGCTCTGGTCCAGAGCTCCCAGCCTTCCCAAAGCTCCTAATTTCCAGGTGTCATCCACCTGGCAATTAGTGAGTGCCCAGTGGATTACTGGACTGTAAGAAATACATATGTAAATTCTTACTTGTTCAGCTGGTTACCACTAATCAACCTCTGTTTCTTAATAGCACTGCAGTAAGAGACCATTTTAAATGTTGACGATGAGTCACCTGCCATTATCGTTTGCACTGCTTGAGAAGCTTCTTACTGTCCCTTCTGTTGCAGGCAGAAAGCTGCGAATATTCATGCTTTTAATCCACTGCTGTGTTTTTACACGGCAAACCAGAAAGCTCCATTCCTTATGATATCTGGCGGCTTTCCAGCAACAGCCAGTTCATATATGAAAGTTTTAAATAAATTATTGTTCTAGTATACGCCCTGAGGTTGGAGGAGAAAGAACATCCAGGACTAACAAACCTGATTGTTCTGGCAACATCACTTCAGTCTGAGCTGGCATTTCTGACTTTTTTCCTTTTCAAGACAGTGCTGTGTGAGCACTTTGTACAACTCTGCTCATTTTTCTAGCCCTATTTGCTGTATATGCATCAACTGTCTGCCATATCAGAGCTTCTAGGTATTAACCCTGCCCTGAACTCCCTTCACCTTGCGTAGATAAAGCCAATAGCCTGTCTGACAGTATGCGTTCATTAGTCTGTGTGTTACTCCTCCAGTTTATTACCTTCTGGGGAAGGGTGTGACACAGCCCTTGGAATGAAAGCACTTTCCAACTTGGCATTCTTAGGTTCAGAAATATACCTCTTCACTGCAGTCTGAAATTTCAACTGTGCTGCTTACACCGCACTGATTTTAAATTATAATCACTCAGTGTTGAACTAAGTGATTACTATGCTTGTACCACCATGCTAGCTAAAATTCCCATAAATTATTATGTGTGTTTTCCTTAGGCAAGTACTGGAAGTCAGTGGAGCCATACTCGGTGCCAGTGGATTGTGCTCTGGCCGAGTCTCAGAAACGAGAGAGGGAGGAGACAGAAACGGTATCTGCTATGGCCTCTCTTTCAGTGGACGTCGAGCAGTGTGTCCCTCAAGAAGGCAGCAGGTAAGCATACGCAATTATTGCAGAGAACAAGGCCTGCACTCCAGTCAAGTGAGATGAAGAAGACAGCAAGACTAAGGGTTGTTTCAAAATTATCTGCTAATTGAGGTACTTGGAATTCAGTTTTCTCACTTGGCCACTGGAAGCAGAGGTATTCTATGCTAGCAGGTATTTTTTTGGCAAGTGTAATTCTTTACTAAGGTACATGATTAGTACAAGAACCTCATTTTCTCCCCATGTCTAATGGTCTCTACTGCAGTATTTCTTCAAGGAGTCATTAGGAATCAGAAAAGCCACTTCAGAAGTTCTTGGAGTTTCCCATTTACTCATTTTAAGGACAAACTTTCCCGGCCTTCTCCAACAGAGGAAGACCCAAAATGCAGCGGAACCTTTCGGTTTCCATGAGAGAAAACAGGGGAGGGAGGAGAAAAGGAGAAAAAGGCCTTATAAGGAGACTCAAGAGCTCCCTGCGGGCTGTGGAGCAGAGCTGTGTAACAACAGGAGAGAAAGGAGGGAGCTGTGGGTAGGCAGAGCGATTGTGGGAGTGAAGCCAGGAGGATCCACGGCTCCTACGTCGTGACAGCTACTTGTTTGATTTGGTTCTTGCCTCCTACGCTGGCTCTTTTCATCAGAACCGAGCTGATAGGCATCTGGGGGAATAGTGTGATGCTAAAAGCTAAGGATGCGTTTGGGAGTGAACGTCCCTCATGACAGTGGGAGCGCTCATCTGCCAATGAGTTAACAGATGTGGCTCAAAAGGACACACAGGGAGCAGAGCTAGATAGTAAAGTTCGCAGGATTTACATAATTACCTTCCCAATTGTAATTATATTTTAATATGTTATGGCTATTGTTGTGCTAATTTTATTGCAAACAAATCCATAAAAGCTTAGGGAAGAATCCATGACGAACAGGGGACATATTTTAGATTTGTGAGAGTGCTAATCAGTGCTCAGCTAACGAATAATGTAAGGTTTGCCATATGAATTTGTGACAGTTATGAGACACTTCTGCTAGCCGGGGACAGAAAGGTGCCTGCTCACGTATGCATTGCTCTGAAATATAAAGAAATTTAGTTAAAGTGTTGGAACTAATACACTCAAACAAAGCTAAATTTTAAATTGTCTGGAAAAGGGTGTGGTTAATTTTGTGTAGTTTTATATTGCTCAGAATAAGCAAGAATTCTATTTGTTATGCTCCTCCACTCACTTAAAACTATAGCCATTGAGAGCAACAGCTGATCCTACATGACTCAAACAAAATAACCCTGTGACTAACACTGCACTTAATTATTGTATTTATTACCTACCTACTGATAACCTGTGACAGTTTCCACCCATTCTGAAAACAGAATTTCAGAGCTGAGCTGAGAGAAATGGAAAAAAACGGATGTGTGGAAATGTACACAAGTGGAATTCATGTGGCTGCCAGATTCATTACACTTCATCAGTTCTGGACTCTTATAGGGACGAATCCGTCATGATGAATTGTTCTGTGGAAAAATGGCTTCGTTTGAAATATCTTCTGTGGTGCTGTAGAGATTTTTCGGCAGCACGAAAAAAAACCCCTATGCACGCATGCATTCCTTATTCTGTTTCCACATTCGTAACCCACAAAGAAGTCACCCAAAACCAGATTGCCATCAGAGAGTGACGAGACAACATTAGTGCTGTCCCACTGGCCAAAGTTAATAGTTAAGTTTTCTGAGGCTTTGGGACATCATTCTCTTTGTGTTCTTCATGCTGAATGTAAAGGGGAATATGGAATCAAAAATGGTGACCCTGAAGGTTTGATTTTGAGGGTTCTCTGAGCTGTGGGGAGACCTGAGAGAATCTGGCTGCACTTTGAGCATGAATGAAAGTCCAGCACAGAGTCATAAATCCAGGGACAGATTCGACATTGCATGCTCTGGTTTCATGCCAGGACGATTTCATTCATTTCCCGAAAACATGCCGTTCATTTCATAGACACATACCAACACAAACTGCAGTAATGTTGTGATGAGTCCAACTTTGCTTTTTCACATTTGTTATGTTTGTTGTAATTAAGGACCAAGTATGCAATGCTCCTTCTCCAGCCCCTTTCTATGGCAAATGTCAGCGCTGCCGAGGTGTGAGGAGATGTCTGGGCTCTCAAGTCCTCTTGATAAGGCCATTGTAGATGTGTCCCTCCTCCCCACATTGTAGATGGGGGCCACTTTCTGAAGACCTGTTGCAAGCCTTTCCATTGAGTGGTTGTTTGGGAAAGTTGGTTGTGAGAGGTAGGGCAGGACCAGAGCAGAAAGCGTCATGGCTGACAGGGCAGCACGAAGGGTTTGTTTGTTATGCCAGGAGCCAATTTACTTTCTCTTAATTCCCACCATGGTCAGCCAGGCTGATAATTCTAGCCTGCATCTCTAACCCTGTTTCACTGAATTGATGGTAGAGATCCTGTTGACTTCAGCTTTGGATGGTCAGGCCTCCAGATGAAGAGAGCAGCAGCAAGAGTCTCTTTGTGGGAAAATCTTGCCAGTTATGTTGGAGGATATATTGGTGTTTGGAGTGAGATGACTCACTTTAGATTCAGATTTTGGGTTAAGCAGCTCTTTTCCTGGCCAACTCATATCTGACTCATTTACCACTGATGAATAAAGGATAAAATGCTCCTGGCTAAGACCCATCTTAAGTATTTCTCTTTCTTTCTTCTCTCTTTCTTTCTTTTCTTCAAGTGACAGTGCTGATTATTTTTTTTATTTGATTTTCTCTGGCAGGCTAAATGAAGAAAACCGTGAAAAGCTGCTATGCTTTTGGTGTTTTATTTTACCAAAGCACAACTCTGCATTTTAAGATCCAATTGAAACTTGATTATAGACTTCAGAAGAGAACAGATATAGAAAAAAGAGCTTGTGGATAGGAAAGAAAACATGCATGATGGTAACACAGATTTAAATACAGATGCAATTAAAGAAACAGGCATGCCCTATAAAACATTTCTAACTACCATAACTTTTGTGTGTTGATGATTGCTTATTCCCTATGTGAGATGCAGATTTAGCTGATTAGAATTTTGCTTTGGCCAGACAGCTGTTTCAGAAATCTTGCTGTGAAAATATTCAGTACAGTGCTGTCCCTGATACATTGGAGCTTCTGTATGTTTCTTCTTAAAATGGAAAAATAAAAGGGTGTGGAGGGAGATCTCTTGCACTTACTATTTTTACAGCAAACAGTAAATCTTGAGAATGACATTTATCAGAATTTGACTTTATGGCCCACATTCAGCTGAGCATAGATTTTACTCAAATGGAAATAAAAACAAAGTGTGATTTTCTAGATATTACTCTTAGTGTTACAGAGCTACCGGTTGCAGTTTCAGTCACATTGCGTTATGTTACATGCATTATATTTTATATTAGAGTGGCTGGTTGGACCACGGGGTACAGCCAGCCACCATCTAGGGTCACTTGCTGTGTTTGTGTATCAACTCACAAAGCTTCACTTAGCATTTCACTATTTGGGTATCCACCTCAGGTGTGCTAAGTAACATGCACCTACCTGGCCGTGCCCCACAGGGTCTGCAATCACAGCCAGGCTCAGGAGGTGAAGAACATCTTCCCAGGTCAGGCTGCAGCCTTATGTTGCCCACCTTCCTCTTGTTCCCCGGTGGTGGGTATGTAAGGAAGAGGACCAGGAGCAGAGGAGTTTGAGAGCCACCCTTGCCCTGATGAGTCAGTAGACCTCAACAGCTGTACCTGACCCATTCTGTGTAAAAGTCTCCAGGATACCTACCCAGGCATAAACTTTTCAAAGCTCTTTTTGAACTAACTTACACCTTTGGTGCTCAGGTAGTGAATCCCACAGTCTCATGAGGCATTGCACTTATTTTTGTTTGCTCTAAACTTATTAGCTGATAAATTCGCTGGGACCCCCCCCCCCCCCCCTCCCCAGTTCTTGCATTTTGAGAAATAAAAGCAGCTCTTTCCCCACGCGTAGTCTCTGCCCCATTTCAGGTTTTAAAGGCTTCATCTGTCTCAAGGGTCTGTTTTGTTCCTGGTATGAAAATAATTTCTTACCTCTGATGATTCTTGCCCCTCTGTGCCTTTTGTAGTTTTCCCTGAGATGGAGGAAGAACTGCATGCAAGACGCTAGGTGTTAGGCACACTGTGGATTTACACACTAGCTTAATGTTGGGGATTTTTTCTTGTTTCTGTCGCTCTTTGCTCTTCTACCATTAACTCCAAGCTCTCGGTCGTAGCCATCACTGTGTATAAACAGTTAAAGCTGTCCTCCCCCGTTTTGTATGTTGTGTGTTAGTTTGTGTTTATTTACCTCTTTTCCACTCAGAAATGGTGTTATGGGCTTTAGAACTGACTAGTATCAGTAATTTGGCATCATCAACAAACATCTAAATCTACTGGTAGTCTGCCTAGTCTTTTTGAGATGCTCCAGAGAATCCCTCCATAGTGAAAATTCACCAATATTATTATGTTTTCTACTTTTGATGGATTGTTAATCTAAGAGAGGATCTTCTCTCATAACCTAGGTTCCTCAAAGTGTTTGGATAACCTTGCTAGAAGACTTTCTTTCCACAGGGATATCACTTCACCCCTTTTCTTTCATTTCCTTCAGAAACTGTTAATAGAGCTGTAAGGGTTGATTTCTCTGTAAGTGTTAAGCCATAACTCTTACCCAAATTCGTATTGCCTGAATGCTTACTAATTCTATCACTGATTATAACTGTTATCAATTTCCCCATACAGGCTTACTGTATCTCCTGTAGTTTCAAAAAGGGGAGTTGCATTTCTCACCTTCTCTACCTCTGGCGTGGATGCTGAGTTAAGCAATAGAATGTACTCAGTAATTATTTCTTTAGCAACATCATAATTGCATTCTCCTTGAACTCAGTGGCCAAATATCATCTGTTCTTAGTAATTTTGCAATGTTTAATATATCAGTTTGTTCTAGTGCTGATTCAGTTTAAGATAGTTCATCTGCAAATAATAAAATCTCCCTGACACTTCTCGAGTGAGCACAGATATAAATAGTTCATTTTGCATTTGCGGTCTACCTTCCTTGATGCTCCTTCTACGCTTTGATCATTTCTTCTGATGTTTTTGAAAGATCTTTTTATTATTAGTTTTTATGTCTTTAACATGTTATTCTTTAGACTCTCCTTTTGCCTGCCTCATTGAGGGTTTACATATAACTTGCCAGAGTTTATACTTCATTTAATTTGCCTTATTTGGACATTACTTCCTCTTTTGAGAGTATACGTGTAGTTACCTTATTCTGCCCTTAAACTATGATGGCTTTTGCTTTTAGTTCCTTTTTCTTTGATCCACAGAAAGTCCATCTTTACTAGGATACACATTTACTCAGGATCTCTTATATGATGTCTTTACACACCCTCCAAATCATCTCCATGGTATAGAAATCTACCTCTTTTTCCCCAGCTCTCTGCTACCAGAGGATCACTTTTCAATTACAATGATCTTCCCTGAGACAGCTGAGTTAAATTAGGAACAGATTATGGCATAAAACAGCCATCCCATGCCAGAAAATCTATCTTTTGTTCAGCAGTTTCTGTGACTTGGAAACATACCTTGAATTTTTATTTTTATGTGTGTGATGATGTAGCTATGAGGAATCTCTGTAATTCTAATTTAAAAAATAAGGTAAGAGAAACATTTACTTTTTTGGATAATGTACAGGATTTATCTGTATTCTTTAATATTAACTTTTTTAAGTGTAGATATGAACTATTTTAAATAATATTCTCATTAAACAATGTGATTCCTATTTATTCTCAACTGCCACAGAACAATACTTAAGATGTCACACATTTTGCCAGATTTTATCCATATGGTGGGATTTGTGTCTCATCTATTTCTTTTGTTTTAAGGTTTAAACAGAATCATTTTGTTTAGCGCTAACTGCAAAGAGTCTGCTTCATTCTGCCATAGTGTGAACTGCATATATAGAAAGTTATAGGTGAGCACTCGTTCCAGCACACCAAAATAAACAGAGCGAATGCAAGAGGGCTCTGCTCCTAGGAACCTGCAGTTTAAATGAGCCCCAGTGAAGCTTTAATGCAAAATCACAATTCTGGTTCTATGATCATTACAATCCCAATCGGTGTCTTTCTGGATCTGCTGACCACACAGAATCGGTCCGGATCAGACCCAGCCTCACAGCTGCACGAGTCAGAGCATACAATACAGGATGGGTTTTTTTGCCTGTTTTATGTTTTTATGCCAACTTCTTGTCAGCTGCAGGAAGACAGACTGAACTGATGTAACGAACAGTGACATAATTGAGGTAACATAAATTTGGCCTGTCAGACTTTGCCCCCTCAATTTTTTTTGAGAACTTTTGATTTTAGCAGAAAGGGGGATATATTAATTCACCGCTTAGTGTTATGTGCCTACAGTGTTTTTCTCTCTGTACCAAGGACCCTAAAACTTTACTGGCTCTCACACAAAACTCCAGCCTAAGCCATTATCCCATAAAAATATATGCTTTTAATGATAAGCCATTGGATAGATCCAGTGAATTCTCTGACACTAATAAAACGAAGATAAAGCATGCACATAAGTCTCAAAAGGGGACTGGAGAAGGCTGTGAGAGCAACCACGCTGAGAGACAGCAGCTGGATTCACCAGGGCACCCTAACCTCCACTTCATTTCCAAAAAGGGCCTTACATCTTGCACTTTCATATAAAAATTTCTGTTAGTGCTTAGGCTCTGGCTGATGGAGAATATTGGCGTTTTGTTGGAATATATTAGAATATAACACTCAAGGTTGGTCCTGGAACTCAGAAACACCCTCATCAGTGAAAAACTGCCCAGGACTTAAATCCTGAATAAGATCATCTCTCAGTTGTACTATGGGCATGAGAATGTCATTCCCAGAAGCCAAATACATGTGAACAGACTGCTGCACATACCGCTTCCCTCGTTCCTTATAAATAACCCAAACTCCCACTTTTGCTTCCAGAAGATTTCCAGAGCTCCACTCCTTCCTGCTCTGCCAATCTCTAATTGAAATCTATTGACAACTGTTTCTTCTCATTCATTCACTTACCCACAGCAGAATCCAAAAACTGAACTGTTACCTGCTTCCAAATTATTATCTTCCCAGACAGCCCCATAAGGTTCTGGATGTTTAACAAGGGCTTACTGCACTTTTTGCCTTATGCTAGAGGACATGAAGGTCTTTCAAAATTGGCTGGAAAAAGTGGAAGCATGTGGTCAGCACAACAGCAACATACAGCATCAGTATGAATTCTCTAGGTGGTGCATGATCCTTTATCACACCTGAGGACCTCAGCAGCGGGCTGGGCTCCATTCCACCCTGACTGCCACTGTGTGGTCTCTGCGGCAAGCCCGAACAATGCAAAGAGGGAAGAAACAAGAGAAGACAGTGATGATCTCGGTCATTTTTGAAAGAGGTCTTGCTAAACATTTTTATGCGTATCTTGATAAGATCTCCAGGCTTTTATTGCCTGTCAAAGGGGAGCGATGTCCTGCTGCATCTGCACATGGGCAGGGAAGTGCTCCCACCCCAGCACTGCCCCATCGAAACTGGTCCCTGCTGCAGCCTTCCCAGAAATCCTGCTTCACCTCGCTGCTCAGAAACGAGGGAGCTGCAGTGGTTACTGTACATAGGAAACATTCTCCACCGTGTGGTGAGGAACAAAAGATTTGAGATTTATGGATTAATAATCTTTTAGGGTCAATAACCCTTTGGAAAATGATTAGTCTGAAAAACATCTTCTTTTTCATATATCATTCCTCTGACATTTTTCGACATACTAGCTGTGATCATTCCAAATTATAAAGGAATAACCTGTATAAAATCATTTAAAGACACACTGCTGAATTTTTCATTGGGAAAGACTTTAATAAACTCCAGATTCATTTAAAATTCTCTGGCTTCCTTGCTGAATAAACTACCAAAGCCCATGCAAGCCCCCATTAATTACTTTTTTTTTCCATGGGATCTCATGAGTTTGTACTTTCTGAGGGATGTTTTACTAAAGCCAGTTGTTATACTGGCTTACAAGATTTAACTGGTAAATGTCTCATTTATTAATTTGCATTTACTTTTTGCTCTTCCCTCATTTCAAAATTGCTTGAAGTGACTATTTTTCAGGAGGTCTTAAGCTCATTCATCATATGGTATTCTGCCAGACTGAGGTGAAAAATGGTTTATCTCCAAATTCTTATGCCCTTCAACAGCGAGGTCTCACCGTGATCTCAGAAGCTTCCCATTTTATAATTGCCAGCATAATCAGATGCAGTAACTTGCCAGATACAAGGAATTATGACACTTTACGCCAGCTCAGCATATGTCCCCATTATTTTCTTATTGGTTGTTTTAAAGAGCTCATCTTGCCTAAACTGAATATGTCCCAGAGGCTTTCAAATAAAAGACATACGTGTAATCTGATTTGGTATTATTAATAGATACTTAATGATAGCGATCTGCTGATCGAGTTCAGAATTTGGTCTCAGAAGTTGCAGGCAGGCAGGCAATGCATTTGTGAAAGCACAGAATCAAAAATCAGGGAACTGAAGAAGAATTCCAGAAGAAACTCTGCTAACTACTCAGCTACTAGTTAACTATTTCACTTTAATGGTATGGGCCCGCTTGAAAAAATAAATGCATGTATTTTTAGTTGCAAAAGCTTGTAAAAGAAAAGTATCACAGCTATTTTTTTCCTGAAATTATTTGACTCTGTTGACACAAAGCATGTACATTTCTGGACAAAAAGTTATAAAATATTCTGACATATTTTAATATAAACAGGAACATTTTCAGTGATTGCTTGGATCCAAAATGTTTTTCCACTTGACATTTGTTTATACTTCCTAGGAAAGAACCTCTATTTATGGATAACTGAATAACACAAATAAACATCAGAGAGAGCTGAAAAATCAGCTTTGATTATGCATGAAAATCTACAATGTCATTGTGTACTCTTGTGCTGTATTCTGATTGCCTGTTTATTTTTACAGGGCTGCTGGCGAGCCCATGGAAGAAGAGCCAGCCTTGTGAAGTGCCAAGTCCTCCCTGATATTTCCTGTGGGTGACATCATTGTGTATCCCCCCAAAGCACCCTCAGACATGTCTTGTCTGCTGCTTGGGTGGCAGGGATCAGATGGAACATAAACACTGGGCACAAAACTCTGAATAGCAGCTTCACTTGTTCTTTGGATGGACTTGAAAGGGCCCTAAAGATTCCTTAAACGTAACCGCTACAATTCTAGAGTTACAGTAAAACGGGCTTGGGAGAAAGAGCCTAGGGCATGCTTTTTATATGCTGTTTGACCCACTCACCAACATAAATTGTGAAATAGAGTATTACAAAATTCTACATGATCGATTATAGATACGAGAATTGCAACAGCCAGCAAAATGCTCAGTAAACTCCATGAATCACTTTCTGACACTTTTTACTGGGTACTTTTTTTCATCCTGTGCTAAATTATTCATAGAATTTGTTTTCTTTTCTCTGTGTAATGAAAGAAAAAACCCACCTTTATTTTACGTGCCATTTTTAACCCCCTGTAATGAGTTCTTAGCTGAATAAGTGAAAGGTGTGTAAATTACGACGAGGGATTTTAGCTAAAGGGAAAGCACTTCTTATTGTACTATAAATCCCCCTAAGTACTGTGCTTGGTGGTGCTTTAATTTCTTTTCCCTTTTCCCAGCCATCCCTCCTTATTCCATGTAATCTTTTCTATCACAATTCTCTAAAACGAGCGATCTTCTGCCTTTAAAAAAAAAGTGCTGTACCCTCTGTAGTTGACAGTAGCTCTCACCATATGTGCAGCAGAGATCAAGTAGTCTCTGGAAAATGGATGGCTTTTCAAATGTGTTTTTAGTTTGTTCGGAAACGTTTCTGCGTCCTGACTCTAAGAGCAGCGATCTTCAGTAACTACGTGCAGCTCATTTGAAGCTCAGGTGTTTCTGTGGAGGTTGTGTTGGGGGTGTTTTTTACAGGTCGTCATGTGAATACGAACTGATTCTTTTATGTAGTCCTGCACCAAGAGAACTGACGTTGCTTAAGAAGCTTCAAAGGGTTTAGGCTTTATTTTAGATCCCCAAAGTGCAGCAAGATCTCCCTGCAACGTGACTTTAGCTGTTTAATTCCATGTTTGAGAACGTAACATAGAGTTGTGCCTTTAGCTGATAATGAACGCTTAAACTGTTACACGTGTTGCCTTACCGTCAGG
>NW_009647218.1:3033827-3072054 GCF_000708025.1 Charadrius vociferus | reverse complement strand
AGAGATAGGAAATGTATGTAAGACTACTTCAAATGAACAAAACTCTGCTACAGCAACTTTTATTTTGTTTACAACTTTCTCACCTAATGAACTCTGGGAGATACCTTGAAGTATTCGACTTGCAGTATTTGATAGCTCGCTCAGCTTTTAAAAGCAAGTGATGTTCATTTTTATATATTTTCCAAACTCCAAAAGATATATTAAAGCCATAAGTGAAGACTGTCATGCTTTTTATTCTGAAATCTGAAAGGAACCTTAATTAAAACAAGATTTTGGGGAAGGCCATGATATGAAAGATATGGAACAATATGGTTTCAGTTATAGGCAGACTCAAACCTGTAAATCAAAGATGAAAGATTTCACTCAAATAGAATTATATAATTCTCTTTTGTTATGCAGTCAGACTATATCTTTCATGCATTTGGGTTTGTTTACGATTAGCATTTTAATTTTAAAGACTTTTATTACTTATAC
The DNA here is from genome assembly GCF_000708025.1 of Charadrius vociferus. Taxonomy (NCBI): domain Eukaryota; kingdom Metazoa; phylum Chordata; class Aves; order Charadriiformes; family Charadriidae; genus Charadrius; species Charadrius vociferus. The sequence goes on along the minus strand of NW_009647218.1, from coordinate 3,071,580 downwards.
AAAAGCTCTCTGCTACAAGTTAGAAATCTGAGGCATGCTTTGAAAAGGGAAATCTAAAAAAGGAATGTCATTTCCTATAATGTGAAGTAAACTTTTATTCTGAAAGGCTTACTCTAAAATGGATGTATGCCCCTCAGAAAGTGAAATAAAATTCTACCCCCCATTTACAAGCCAAAATCATGCTCATTTTAGTAATGCAAAGAGTCCCAGCAGGCTAAATTAACTCCTGGTGTAAGCCACCTTGCCTGACTTTGGGCTGTTCTGAAGGGGTTGTTCACATGACTAAAGCAATCAGGAGTTCATCCCGTATTTTCAGCAGACTTGTGATGGCAATCTTGCTTGCCATCTACTGCAATTTTCTTGTGGTCATCAAAGAAGTCTCCCTTCAAGGAAACCAAGGGCCATAGCTGATGAGTTGGGTAATTTGTAGAGCTTTTCACATTTTGAAATAATGGCTGCTAAATTTTAATTGAGTGCACAGTAAGATCGTTTTAAAGCTAACCCCACAAATGCAAAATCTCCTTGTGTCCTTAGCTTGCATGAAATTGAATATGAATTGCAACCTGAAATGTGAGTTACAAACTTTAACAATTAAAGTCTATATTCTGGGGTGGAAATCAGCTAAAGCTGTCCTTTGTAGCTGGAAATGCTTTTAAAATGCCAGAATAATTTGAATTAAACCACATGATAAACTCACACTTATGCATTTGTATGGGCCTCCTCCCAGACAGACATCTAGACATGCTATTGGTTAAAGTTAGGATCATTTGGATAAGCAAATGTGCAAATAAACTGCACACAGATTGTGTCCAGAACTCTGTTCTCACTGGAGTCAATAGCAAAATCCTCTTTGATTTCAATGGGAGATGGATCAGGCCCTGCTTCTTTTTTTTTTTCCCTTTAAGTCCAGAACACCATTACTTTTTGATTATGTCATTACAAGGCACCGTACAGCCCTCTGGGAAATGATCGAGGCTTATGGTGAATATCAACACTTCCTTCAAAGCAGACCTGGGCTTTCTGAGAGGGCAGTTTCACTTGCTGCTGTTTTCTTCTCACAGTATTTTTTATTACCATCAATAGCTCCCCATGGATTACAGTTAAAAGTATCTCCCAGCAATTTTAGACATACTTCCAGGGAAATATTCACATACACACTCTTAAAAATGCCCGGTTTTAGCTGGATGCAACAACAAATTCCAAGAATTTCAGAAAGATGCACGAATTGCGTGTTTCTCAGTTTCGCATGTCCAAATTCAGAGGCTTAGGAGCATTTTTGAAGAGACGTCACAGTCTCATGTCTCCCACAGACCTCAGCTTAGGCTAGGGAGATTGACACCTCTGAAATTTAAGTCCCAGATATTTCAAGCTGGCTGCCAGAGCCGCTACATCTGAGCTTGGATTACTTCTAAAAATGAGATGAAAGGCATAAATGAGATGGGGTAAATGCTGGTTTCTGTTTGTGATTCCATGGAGAAGGTGAAGCTGAGGAGGTGGCAGAGAGCCCTCAGAGCCCAGGTGACTCTCTGCCTGGTGCTGGTGGCACGGGGGCTGCAGGCGGGCAGGAGGACATCCCACAGCACCACCACCCCAGGCTGCCATTGCCATTAGCAGCAAATCCTTGCCTTGCAGGGGAAGCTTGTGGGAATTTACACTCTGCCTCTGGATCAAGGTGTCCCTTAAGCCACCAACCTTGAGAACAAAAGATGACTCAACAGCAAGTACCACTAACATGTTTGCTCCAGTTCATATTCTTCCCTAGCGTTAGGGACTAAATACTAAGCTCAGTGGGGCTTTTCTTGGATTCTTGTATTTTTCTTGCATTCTTAGGTCATTAAATGCTTTTCTTGTATTCTTAGGTCCCTAGATTCACAGTAGAAACCGAAAACTAAAGTTATATGACTCAGAATATCAAGAAAAGAATTATTTTTATCCAGCTTAATGCTTCTACCTGGATCGGAGTGTGAATTCTGCCTGTGCTTATTTGGCTTTAATATAATCTGCAGCAATGAAGTGCTTGATTATATGATCCTTTTTCAGGCAAAATTCCTAGCAGGTAATCAAAGTTCATGGGAATTTTGCCAGTGTAAAGATGACAGAATTAGTCCTTTTTTTAATTATCTACCTTTCTAATTTACTTTCAGTGAAAATGAAGTAACTAATTCCAGGCAAATTAATCCGAGGAAAATAAAATCATTAAACTATCTTACACAAACATCATAAAAGAAAAAGAAAATATAAACAGCTGTTATGCAAACAAAGATGGCTGTTTCTTTACTTTGCAAAAATTCAAGAACATGCTGCCAGCTGAAGGAAAGTGGCAAAACGAATCCCTCTCTAGAGAATGTGGTATTTGAGTTACTGTCTTATCTAAGTGCAGCCTCCCTAAAAAGCCGAGAGTCATAACCGGAGATGAAATATTAGAAAGGTTTTGCTGCAGCCAACACCAGAGGTCCTGTAGAGAACAAGAATGTAGAGACTGACTAATTTGTGTAGACAGACAGCAGGACACTTTCGGGGCAATGTGTCTGGGACGAAGAATTAGAGGGAACTTTTCCAAAGGCACTGATGGCTCTGAGGCAACTGACTTCTATTAGGTTGCAGGGGCAAGGAGATGCCCGGCGAGCATTTATTCTTTGGGAAAAGCCCCCTCCATCCCACAAGCATGCCCACACGCATGCAGACGTCAACCTCGCTGCACAAATTTTTGTCCTAAATAGCGGCAGCGTGTGTTGCCCTGCCCTGGGTATGCTGTGCATTTGCCCAAGAAGTTATCAGCCCCTAGCAGACACTTCATAACACGACTGATAAAAAAGACTTCTGTATTTTTTTTTCCTCAGTAGTGGCCTTTCCAGAAGTGTAGCAGGGCACAGTTGTTTTATTTTAAAAGGTCACAATAGAGCTTTGTGAAAATTGTACCTTTTTTTTTTTTTTTTTTACAGACTCCATATGGAAGTAAAACAGAATATGTACATGGGGGGAGGGGGAACCTGCAGGGAAAGAATTGCTCTTAAATCAAGTTTCTGCTACCTGCTTTTCATCCTGGATTTGGAAGAGTTTGGATTCTTAATTATTGTTTAAGATTTTACTTTGTTGCATCACTCGCTTTGATTTTTTACCTGTAATTGAATTCACCCTTGTGGCGCATAGGAAACCACCAACAAAACGTCTGTCTTTTCTGACAGATGCCCCTGCCCTTGGTGTGGGAAAAGCTTATCTTTGTCACTTCTAGCAGCAACTAAATGCTTCATTTTTGTGACAGATCCAAACTAGAGTGGTATTTTATGAGTACGATTTAGCTGGCTGTCTGCTGATTGTTAAAAAAAGAAATTGTGAAACTCGCATTCCTCTCTAACCTCAAAAGGGACCCATTTTGATTTTAACAATGTAATATTTTCACTTGATCCAAAAGGTTTTTGTCCCATGACATCTTGTTACTAGCTCAGTTTTAGTCTCTAGCAAATAACAAACCACAGAGAGAGAAGACCGAAAAGGACATTCCAGCAACTATTAATTCTATCTCTTCTGCACAATCCTTCATCCTCCTCTAGTGCCATGCTCTCTGGTTCAGCATATTAGGAAAGTTTATAGCAAAATATAAATTGTTCTGTGACATCAAAGATGCTACTATTCGGATGTCAATTAGCACACTGTGAGTTGGGCTCTAATTTGTAAGGAAGACATGCTCCTGCGTGGATGGTCTAAGGACAAGTGACGCATGAAACCCATGGCACTGGTATTGTGCAGTGAGAGTGATTCTGTGCTAAGATCTCCACACATTATCCCCTTCCTGACCGTACGCCTGCATGGCCAGGGGCACATTTGCAACAGCAGAGCCGTAGGATGCCCTGATTCAAAGACCACTGAAATCCCTTCTCTGACAGGCTTTGAGTAAGATCCAGGAGACAGCTAGAGGAGAAACCTTAACTTTGCACTCAGCCACACACAAGCTGTAAAAAAAGCACAGATGCAGATCTGAACTCAGCCCCACATCCCTCTTTCTGATATGAAGTGCCAGCTCTGCTTCCAGAAAAGTCTGTCTGAAAGAGCATTGACTCCAGTGGATATATTCTATTGACTTCAGCAAGCTTCAGGAGGGTGTACATGCCACGCGTTACGGGAACAGGTTCATACTCATGTCTCTTGCTGCTTAGGTTACTGCTATTTTAAATTTCTTGATCGGCTTAATATTCCAAGGTAGGATGCAGTAGGAAAGCATAAAGCAATACCTGGTGAAATCATAACTAAAGCTTTCAAAGCAAAATTATTGCCGTGGGTTTTTACAACACTGACATTTTGGTCTAGGGATGCACAGCTGAAATGTCTATTTTTTTTCTTGGGAAATTGATGTTGCTATCTGTTTCTATGATAAAAAACAGTCCTTTTGCTTAGAGCACTAAAAGTTTATCTGTAATTTGTCTTTCCAGGCATATCAGATTCTAAGGGATAAAGCGTCAGTGGGACCAACCAAAAGGGCAAAATTTTTAAAGGTCAATAGTAATATTTCCACAAGAGTAAAAGGAACCTGTGGATTATTGTTATTATTCCTGATACATTTTTGTATCTGAAAGCATTCAATGAGTAATGTTAAGTAATATTGTGCTCCAAAATGTTGTTGATTATAGATATATGAGCATTGGATTGGCGTGAAATAGTCTTCAACCGAGTTGTTAAAATCCCTTTTGTTTTGTGTTTTGTAGAATTCTTTGGCTATAGTCTCGTCCTAGTGTGAATAAAAGCTATTTGAAGTAAGTTTGTTTGATACTCTGAGCTTTTTTTTTTTTTTTTTTGCCTGTTTTTTTTTAATCAGCGCTAAAAAGAAGTGGAGCTTTGAACATGCCACCCTGGTTGGATCATAGGAATCTGACTGTTAAAATATAAAGGGCGGAGCAATGGCAAAGCTGGAGTGCATAAAAAAGGAACCACAAATGTTAATGTAAAAGTAATGTTACATAGCAGGCTAAAACCCACACAAAGCAGAGCATTGCAGAGCTCCGGCTTTAACACCAAGCTCATATTCTATAGTTCCTTTGGCTCATTGTCCTGAGGCGTTGCAGAACACATAATTCTCCTCCCAGTGAAACAGTTTAAATAGTACATGCGCTGTTCTGAAAGCTGTAAGGCCCCTACTTTGTGGGAGGTGGGGAATATCCAGCACGCTGCAGTGATACTCTGGACCGCGGTATCGCGCCAGCCCTGCCGCTGTAAAACTCGGAGTTGTTACGGTGATACTGCAGACCTGTTCTGAGAAAGGCACCCCGCAAAAGCAGTGGAGTGAGGAAGGACTGCGTTTGCGGTGAGAACTCTTTGATCGCTTGCACATCGTCAAAAGTAGCCCACAGATTTAGGCCTCTGAGATTGCTCCTATGCGTGGAGCTTCACGCACCTAAACCTGAAAGCTGAGGAGGCAGAAGGGTAGCTGGGAAGCACAGGCACTTGATTTTCAATGCAAATCCCCACCTCCTGGCACCTATCCAGAGGCGGATTAAAACCAAAACGAAGCTAAACAGCACCCTATAATTCTAGCTTTATTTCCTTCTTCGGAATAACATGTCTTTTTTCCTTTCGGGGGGAAAAGGACCCCAGCCCCAGAAACCCATAGCTCCATTCCAATCAATAAAATATTGTTTGAAAATTTGGACGTGTAACATGTAATTTCCTTGGCATATTTCAAAGAAGTTCCATGCCCAGAGGAGCTTAATCTATCCAGTCTATCTATCTGCTTCTCTGCTTCGCTTGTTTCCTGTGATTCCATTGTGATAAATTGCAGAGCCCTGTGATAAATTGCATTCATCATGTCTTTCTGGCTGCCTCACCTGCATTTTGTACATTAAACCCTCTCTCCTGGGACTACTTCTAACATTCCAACCTTGTGAGAGGTTCCAGCTAGACACCGTTTCTGCTTTAAAATCAACCTGCCACAGAAATGACCCTGCCTTTGAGAAGTGGAGTGGGTTTTTGGAAACCTTCAGGCTAACAATGCTTCTAGGAATCTCCTGTAGGTGGGTGGGAGTGAATTCTTCCAGATTCCTTCTCTCACGCTTTTTTTCACTGCTTCCCCTGGAGATCCTCCTCCCCAGGAAAAATCTGTCTTTGCACTGGCAGCTTTGAAAGGAGCAGCAAGAGCTGGATGGCTCCTTGTCAGAAAGGGTAAATAGTGCCATAAAAGCTGGATGGGTATGTGTTGAGCCATTGCTCTTCCTTATTTCTGCCTCTTCCCTGCCAAATGAGAGGAAAAATTATGGTTTCAGCATGCTCTTGAGATACTTTTTTTTTTTTAACAGAGAAGGATTTTATTTTTCCCTTTGCTATCACAGTGGCCCAGGTACGGTACTTGGTTCATAGAGGCCTCCTGGAGACTCGGAAACCAGAGTTTCTGGATTCTTGTTACATCCTTCTCGGGGCTTGCTTATAAAAGGGAGTAGGTTCAGTGAAAACCCAAAATGCAGTTCTGTACTTTACTAGAAACTGAGTAAGGGCATGGGTCCAGGATTTTGTGCGAACTTTAGCTTATTTACTACTCTTGGCTTGTATGCTGCTTTAGGCTGGGCTTCTCTGTCCACATATCACTGAAAAACACCCATCCTGTTATGACTGACACATGAATATCTTCACAGATTATTAATAACTAAATAGAGCATTTAGTTAAGATCCCAAATTACCTATTTTGTGGTATATTTTAATTACAAACAACATCATTTTACATCATTCAGGTCTTTAAAGCATTTGAACGCATTGCTCCTTAACTGGCTAATCTAATAAAATACTAGTCTGTGCTAAAGTCATTAAGTGTTATCAAAACAAAATATCAATCAAACAATCAATCAAAGTAAAAGCATGCATTGCAAATCTTTGTGTTCCCCCAAGTCAGTACAGGTTCACTTTCCACATTCACAGTACCTATCTTAGCTGTGACCGAGTCCCAGCCTAACTACATGCAATTCTGCCAGACTCTACGCAGTAACAAAGGGCAGGAATATAACCTGGCTCATTGATAATAATTTCTTTTCAACTTCTCTTCCATTGTGTAAATTCTGCTCTCCAACTTTGGTTATGTGGGGAAAAAAAAAACGTAAAGGTCCAACATTTTTCTCAGTATTTCAGGTAATTTAGTTTTGAGAATCTTATTGGAACATCTATAGTTAATCTTGTATATGGTCTATAATTATTGTAGTCTTGTTATAATTAATTTGGTCTGTGAGCAGGAATAAATTAGATGATTCCTTGTTCTAGCTACCAAATGCAGCAGGAAAAATAACAACTGATTCTTAGGAAACAAAACCAAAATGAATTCTGCAGTTGATTTCTCTCATTCCTCCCTTCAAAATCACCTTACATAAATATGTATGATGTTAGCAAAAATGCAAATGCATATTGTCTTTCACTAGATCTGTTGTGTAGCAGTTCTGTCACCGCCACCTTAGCCAGAAGGAACCAGTCCCGACTCCTTCTGAGCTACTGCCTGGAGTGGGCGTTTGGGTTTGTATTGAAAGTTGAGTACATAGTTTAAGAACAGCTGCAACAACATCTGTAAACAGAGAAAAGAACAGAAAAACTTTAAAAATGAATATGTGGACTCCAGTTATCCTTTCAAAAGTCCAGCAAATTATTTCATTAAAAGTATCATCACAGTGCAATATTGTCTTGCAATGAAATCTTTGGAATTTTTAGGAATATAGGATGCTGAAAAACCTCTCCATCTTCATTGACCTACAATAGCTCATGTTGCCTCCTGTAGAGCCTGTATCTGCACTGGGAATATAAATCTAGAGTGGTACCAGACAGCTCCTCCTGAATCCTCTTTGTAATGTCAAAGTCTGCATACTCGTGATTGCTGTCCTTTCCTCCTCTGTAGGTGTAACTCACTCTTTGGTTACTGGTTGATGGCACAATATGGAAGGAGTGGTCCTGGCCACACGTCGTGATTCCCCAGACTCTTATGTAGATCTTGCTATTTCTTAGTGTTGCAGAACTTGTCTCTCATGGGAATGTAGGTGGTTTATTGATTGAGCTGATAAGGTCTGCTGAGAATTGATGGTGGCTAGCAAGTATATGGCTGCACAGAATTATTTTTTTTTTTAGGTTAGGAGAAAAATATGCCAGAAAATGTATTATTGGTGTAGTACTGAAGTACTGACAGTCAGTATTAGCATGCATCGTGTTTCTCTTTTTCATTTCCGTTTTAGTAGGAAGCAGACCTATTCTGAATAGCAAAATGGCCCAAACAGAATTACTTTGTTAGCACTTTTTAAAACTGAGTGGATTGAAGGAATAATTTTATTTCAGTGGCACTCAACACAAAAGTCCAAGATCCTTGTAATCACCCAGGGTTTCATCCTCACAACAGCCACAAAAGCAGGCCAGTTGTTGCTTCTTTTCACAGATGGGACTAAAACAGAGTTGTTCGAGGATCCACAAAGAGCTTGTAGCTGACAGAAGAATCTCCTGAGCTACAGTCCTAATGCCAGCACCCAGACAATCCATGTGACTATATTTCTTCCAGATGCCTTCACACTATAAAGTAAGTGTGTGTGTATTTGTGACTTTAGATGCTGAATCTGCCTCTTCTAATTTTAGCTCATTGTTTTGAGCTTGCTTGTTATTTGGCATGTGTATTACTGGAACAATGCTAAAGAACAAAACCTTTTATTTATTTTTTCAAAGAAGACTGTATGAGCGTATAGAGGAGACATGGGATTTTTATGAATCATATCCTGTAGTTTCCTGATGTTTTTTTTCTTACTCGCTCCCCGCTTTTCAATGACCTTCACAAAACAGAGAACTGTTTGGGTTGTGTAAAAATCCATGCACAGGAACTAGACTTTTCCTTTACCCTGCTAGATGTGTTGGCTGTTGTGATTTGATTTGATAGATTGCAAAGAACACAAAACTATCAGTAAATACTGCACTTGTGTAAGGGATAACAACTGAACCATTTCAGATGAGGTTTCAGGGGATTTGGAAGGAAGTTATCTCAAGACTCTCACTGCTTATAAGCATAAGGTTGTGGTTCTTATTACCAAACGAAGAAACATCAGCCCAGTCCTTATGCCCCATCTTAACCTTAGGGGTTCAATGAATGAACAGGTCAGAACAGGCATAGGCTGCATGCACCAAGCCCTCACAAATGGATGTAAAGCAAAGCCCTAACTCACGTTGCAAGTTGAGTCAAGGATTTTGGAAAAACCTTCTTCTTACTGAACAGGTGATTTCTCAACTCTCCTTATTTTTTCTGCCTACTCAGACTTCCTTTGAGCGGTGTTAATGACTTTTCAAGACACATTTTGTTTGATCCTCAGTTCTCTAAGCATCTTCTTGAATGCATTAAGGAAGCAGGGTGGTACGTGTGATGTTAAGCTGTAACTTTGGAGTGCATCTTCCTGTAAGGTTCTCTTAGGAAGTCTGAGTTGTAATTCTCAAAAAACGTGCTCTTAACTATAGGCAGCCAAGAAGCTGGAGGCAAATATGTGCGTATTTCAAGCATAATGGCTGAGATATGTATCAGTACTGTGCACCATGTACCCACAGGTTCCATGGTGGTAGGACCTTCACAGCGCAGAGCACTAGCACATGATTCAAAAGGACAGGGACACCCTTTAGCCCCTTGCAGAATCAGAATAAGCTGCCGGAGAGAACTGTGTGAGAGCCCATAGAAGGTCTAAGCCCAGCCTCGCACACTGTGAATCTCAGAGGTGAGTGGAAAAGGATGAGAAAACTGGACAGTTGCACCTGAAAATGAATCATTAACAGATACGGGCACCAACTCATACCTGAGCAGGTCAGAGGAAAGCTGAAAATGATATCACAGCAAAAAGCGTCTGCTGAGCTCCAATATCATGTGCCCATCCTTGGTTCAAAAAGAATGAAAAAACAAGGCATAATAGAGGAGGAATTATCCCAACTATGTAACATCTATCACCTCCTCACATTACGCACCTGCCTTTATGAAAGGAATTTTCAGATCAATGTGAACTATGTCTAGAAAATGAAAGTAAAATATACTCCAGGGAGAGACTACACTGTATGCTGTGTAATTCCATGATTGAATTCACAAGTGGCCCAACTTTTGCTAAGGGGGGGTGTGCTAGGTCACACAAACATGTCAGAAAGGAACAAACATTCTGATCACATTGGATCTCCCATTTCTTCTCTGTAGAGTAATAACCACATAAATTCTCTGCAGCGGTATGCCAATGCCAAGCTTCCTGGCAGCAGCTTGTGGGAGTTACCATACGTGGAGTCAGGCAATCCCACAGGTAACGGAGCTGGAGTGGCTGGGACCCCAGCAGGAGTGCTAGCAACACCACATCTGTTTGCTTTGCAGGCTTTTAGACCAAATTTAATGTGCACATGAGAGATGCTAGACTGACTGCCCAAGAAACTTACCATGAGATTTGAGACACATGCAGTATGTTTTCTAATGCTGTGATATATTTCCTCAGGTTTCTGCTTTCAGTTCTGTGCGTGCCTATAGTATCTGTATCTAGTATCTATGTCCCTGGCTTACAGCAAGAACACACTAGTGTGAGGTCTGGTATGTGCCTATATGATCACACAAATCCAAAATACTTTTTCACAACAGATATAACGGTGTTAGGTAGACTGAAGTCACCACCCTAAAAATGTAACTAATGATGATTATTGAGGAATGCTACCAGTAGAGACAGAGTGAGACTATTGAAATTCTGGAACGCGTCGAGAGAAGGGCCACAAAGCTGTTGAGGGGTCTGGAGCACCAGTCTTATGCGGACCGGCTGAGGGAACTGGGGTTGTTTAGCCTGGAGAAGAGGAGGCTGAGGGGAGACCTTATCGCTCCCTACAACTACTTGAAAGGAGGTTGTAGTGACATGAGGGTCAATCTCTTCTGGCTAGTAACAAGTGATAGGACAAGAGAAAATGGCTTCAAGTTATGCCAAGGGAGATTTAGATTGGATATTAGGAAAAACGTCTTCACCAAAAGGGTGGTCTGTGAAAGGGTTATCAAACATTGGAACAGGCTGCCCAGGGAAGTGGTGGAGTCACCATCCCTGGAGGTATTTAAAAGACTGGTAGACGTGGTGCTTAGTGACATGGTTTAGTGGTGGTTTTGGCAGTGTTAGGTTGATGGTCGGACTCAATGATCTTAAAGGTCCCTTCCAACCTAGATGATTCTATGATTCTATTGTTAAAAGAAGGGATCAATATATCCTGTTGCTGGTGCTGAGCTGCATAAATTTTGTGATCAACATTTCTTTGCTCCTTAGTTCACCAGTCACAAAAGATAGTAATAATTATCTTGTATCTAGATATGCTGTGAAGCAGAAAAGGACTCTGTGAAGTGCACTGAGGACACCAAACAAAAGACACTGAATTTTGTTGAAAAATATAGATTTTTATAACCACAACACTGCCTTTCAAAATCCTAAATTAGCTATACTATAGTCACTTACAACATTTTCTTAAAGATCATGCTTTTAGATGATATTTCAGATGGCCACTAAATATCAGGGCTAGACTTTCAAAGGCCTGGCTTCTTCAATCCAGTGGGCAGTGTCCACTGGCATTCCCAGAGCTGCTGCTGGGCTAGTTCCTATTGCTGTGAGTGCCGGCACTGCCTGAGCCCTGCTGGCTGCCGGGTCCTGGGCTCCTCTCCTGACGGAGCTCCATTATGAGGATGTCACCTTGCTCATGCCCCACCAAGTTAGGGCTTTTGTGATGAGTCACATTCCCTCCCCTCTGCACCCACAGTTTGAGCATTCCACCATTTTCACGGCAAGACATGCTGCTGGCAATTTTAGACATATTTATCCCCATTCTGCCTGATTCGGTAGATATGTCCATTCTTCTGCCCAGTCACTCCCATTCCTGCAGAGAGCTCTAGTCTCTGGTACATTGAGCAGAGCTGGGCAGAATCCAGGAGACAGGAGAAGCCAGCTTTTCAAATGCTGCTTTCATTCTTCTTCAGAACAAATCACTTTATCTTTTCTTTTTCAGTCCCATGAGATGAAAACCTTGGGGAAGGGGGACAGAGGGAAACATTTGGTCTTTTTTTGTTGTTATTGTTGTTTCACTTGGTTTTGGAAACATGGCCATGTGGTTATTCCCAGGATGAAATATATTCCCCAGTACCCTGTCAGCTGCTGACTGCATCCGATAGTCCTGTCAGCTTCACAGCTGCTGTTAATAGCCATACGCTGCTTTCTGTGGGACTGCACCCCAACCTCCCGGGGCAGTGTCTAACCGCTGAGCTACGCAGTCATGCCTGCTCTCTCTCACTCTCCCAATGGATATTTAACTAGCATGTACTTTAACTAACACGTAATTTGAAGTTTCTTTCAGTGTTCCCAGTTTCAGTTCCCTCCCGGCTGCTTTGAGTTGTCATCCCCCTCTGGGCAAGGACCGAAACCGTCTTTCTCAAAGCCTTGCTGATCTAAACGTGGGAGAAAAGGCAGAAGCACGTTGCTCCAGCTGGTTTTGTGGATGGCCTAATCCTGGAGGTGTGCTTGAAGCAAATCTGGCAGAATGGGATGGTCAGTGGATGGCACAGATTTGGGTCAGTTGCCCGGGGCTGTGGGTCCTAAAACAGGGTATTGCCTCAGACCGGGATGGCAAAAGCCAAAAGCAGTTTTGAGGAAGTGGACTCAAGTTTTCCTCCTAAATTTCAGCAGCAAGGTCTATCTCTAAAATAAGCCAGGCATGAATATTTATGTAAACTAGGTTTTGGGTTGATTGGAACTCAGATCCAAACTCAGAGCTGCATTTAGACTGTAATGTATTTCTAACACTGCTATATGCAAGGGGCTTGAACTGCCCCCAAGGACCAAATGATTACCACCATCCATGTGTTCTCTTTTCTTTTCCAATATATCTTCAAATATATTTTATAAAGCAGCCAGGTGGGGAGCAGCCAGGGAGGAGCAGGAGAGTTGTTTGTGAAGATGTGCATAACCACCTTCTGGGCAGGCTGCAACTCACGGTATGTGAGCAACAGCAAGCTGGACAGAAGAGGCTTCTCAGGTAAAGGCAACTAGAGCCAGTATCTTCCATGAACTGAACAGCCAGGAGGGCCAGGAACAAGTATATCCTGTGCTGTAGATTAAAATAGCAACAAGTGGGACTCCTGATGGTGTTTTGGTCAGCTTGTAAAGGACTAAGGATATTCTTTCCTTTCCCTGGGCCAAATAATAGAACGTGAGGAAAAGTCCTCACTGCCTATTGTAGAGTTGGCTTGTTTTGTCTGCAGAATTATTCTCTATCTTACTGCCTGCTACAGTATCTGCTTCCCACTTATCTCACACATTTTCTCTGTATGTTATAGCCCACTCAAATAAAGATACTAAAAATAAAGTTGCATTAGCTGTATATGCCCTGAGAGGGCAAGTATGCAAAGAGAAGTTCACAAAGCCAACAGAAGATATAATTTAACAGTCATGTTCCTCTTAACAATTAATCGAGGTTAAGAATAAGAATAAAGTACACTGATTGAAACTTGTCCTTCTAGCTGTGGCATTTATTCCCATTAGATTTCATTTATTTTTCTACCGTAACCTTTGCCTCATTTGAATTATTGTTTCCCACAATCAAATATGTTAGTGTAATGGTAAAGATTTCCAGAAGGACTTTTTTCCCTCTGCTACTTTGGGAAAGGCTCTGCATGTAAACTGCTATATGACTGCGTGCGAAGTACACACACTAAACATGATACGTTTATTTTATCATTTGTAGCTAAAGAGATGTAATTATTTAAGTGGGTGTAATTTAATGTTATGGCATCCCTCAAATTGCAGTACTGAAATTACTTTAATCTATACTTTGGCTGGGGAACTGCATGAGAAATTTGAAAGCTCACAAAAAAAAACCCAGAGAGGAGCTGCTTCTATGGGTTGCGCAGAAGTACTTATGACATCTTTTCAGGAAGCAGTAGTACAAGTCCCACTTTTTCAAGAGCTTTGTTACCTATTGAACTTTTTATGGGCTCTTTATCATGTCATCGCATAGGGTGGTTTGCCACTAGGCTGCTTATGTGTCAAACTTGAAGTGGGGGCTCTAGGCAAGCTACATCACGTACTGTGCCTCCCACTGCCCCTGCAGGGCAGAGGGACCAGGGTGTCCATCCTTTCAGGGACACTGAGTGCTGAACTTCTGCTGCTTTTAATCTTAACGAAAGTCTCTTAATTAGAAATTGTGAATCTGTTCCCATTGTTTACATGCAGCTTTCAAAGCCAGCAACAGCAACAAAGCAGCAATGGAGTTGTGTGAAAACAGCAACAACAAACCACTGTATTCAGGCTCTTAAATATTACGCATTTTCAACAAAAACCTCTCTAGATTCATGTCTGTGCTTTCTAGCAACCAATATTCTCTGTGAAAATCAGTCTGAGTTCCTTCAAGGGTGTCTTCATTAAGAATCTGTGCTTTATAAACTGGGTGTGGTATCCTGTTTTTTTTAATGACTTAAGCACATTTTGAGCTAAGTAGACTTGCCGTCTAATACTTTTGCTAGAATGGAAATACCAAAGTCAGCTTTTATTATTACCAGAATCTTTTCTACGAGAAGCCATCATAAACAGAAGTTTGTCGTATCTGGATTTAAATACATTTAGCTTCTTAGCAATTCTGTAATGACCATGGGCTACCTCCTGTTCCCACTGAAGTCAGTGGGAATGCTGCCGTTGATTCAATGAGCTTGGGATTTGGTTTCCTTTCATCAAAGATTGTTCTAAATGTAGAGCCCTGCAACTGCAGTTAGGTATATGCCCTCATCCCAGTTTAGCATGAAGTTAGAAGGACTTGTTGCAATAAACTAAAGCATTTTACTTCCTTTTAGAGCCACCTCCTGCTACCACCCGTTGAGACTAGGAGAGCTGCCCTGGCTTTTTGGGTTTATGAGCATGTTTCTTTTTCCACTGTGGACGACTACGTTAGCTGCTCCAAAGTTATTCCACCAACAACCCAGAACCTCTGTGGGAACAGAGGTAGAGAATGGTTTGATTTTAGTCTCTCATCCTGCTTCTAGAAGAACCATGAGGGAAAAGTTACATTTTCTCTCTAGAAGCCCGGCACCATTAATAGCCAACATAAAGAAGGGATTAAAGCAATAAGGAGACCCTGTGAATATAAGTTGAAGAGCTCATCTGTACCTATTTTACCTACAAAAACAACCTGCTGGTAGAAAACAAATTCTGCCAACTTAAACAGTCCTGGAACAGAAGTTATTTTTTCTTATTTTTATTCTGCTTTAATATACACCAGAAAAGAAAAGACAATTGAACATTTACTTGGACAGTGAAATAGCAGTTAAAAGAGCCTGACTCCAAAATCTGTTTCTATCAGGGCAGCTATGTCCATTGCTACCATTTCTGTAGTTGCAGAAGGTACTAATTATTCTATCTCCCAACTCATAGTTTGTTCCAAGTTTGGATAGAGAGAGAGACATCCTTCAAGAACTCTGTTTATTCAGTTAATTCCAAGGAGGAAAGAGTTGCCTCAAAGCTGGTGAAAAATAGTGTAAGCAGTAATAGGGAACAGGAAGAAAGCAGGTATGCAAACTGATCTTCAAAATGGTGTGTGGCAACACACAGACAAGGCAAGCCCATCAAGCAGAGCAGAATGAAAGCATCTGAAAAAGGAGCTTACTCAAACTGCTGCCTTCTGCAGTACTGGTAGAGCACAGCATCCCATCCTCTCTGCATATGTGCAGAACTTGAGTGCTTTTACCATTATCAACAGAAACCCCTTAGCTCTTGTATGAGGCTTAGGAGGCTCCTACCCAAACAGCACCAT
Source organism: Charadrius vociferus (assembly GCF_000708025.1). Lineage (NCBI taxonomy): Eukaryota > Metazoa > Chordata > Aves > Charadriiformes > Charadriidae > Charadrius > Charadrius vociferus. Next base: position 3,055,818 of record NW_009647218.1, on the reverse strand, counting down.
CACATTCCATAGGGTAGCTTGCCTAAAAATAGGTTTTAAGGGAACAAAGTTTTAGTTAGAATTAAGTTCATGAGTTTTAGTCAGAATTAATGTTCACGTATGCAGTATGTCAGAAGCCTGATCAAAACCTACTGAAATAGAAATAATTCTCTAGTTATTACAGTCAGCTGTGACTAAGACCTCCAGAGGACTCAGACTTTAAACATTCAAACTCTGAGAATGTCTCTCTCTCCCATAGGGATTTATTATTGAAACAAAACCCCACTACTGTAGACACAGCTATCCCTGACATATTAATATGTTTGACTTATTTCCAAAGGTCTTTTATTCGCTGTTAGTATCTGTGTCTGCAATAAGTGAGTGGTTTTAATGTGTGTAGGAGAGGAGTAGTGGCTCTTCGCATGTGAAACATGGATCTCTATGGGAATGTAACAAACCTGGCTGAACAACAGCACTGCTTGTATTTCTATATAAGTATCTGTCTCTTGCTCCATTTCTGTCACTTGGATTATACATTCAGTTGCACTATTAGCATCATTATTGGCTCACTTTTCTGTCTGCTTTCTTCATCTGATCTAATTAGTGTGCCCTCCATGATAAAGTATTCCCATATAAGCTAGATTTGTGCTTTTGCTTGTTTATATCTCTGCATCATTTTGCCCCAAAATGCATTTTGCAACAATTTATTGCAGTAAATCTGAAAAGCAGACTTCAGCCATTTTACTATTGGTCAAATGTTATTTCTCAACTGAAATAGCTTTGAAATTGCTTTTAAAATGTAAAATAAAGACGGGAATGAAAAGCGCATTGTGAAGTCAGAGGAGAGTTCAGGGATAATAGAATGGTAACTCACAGAGATGCTCTGGAAAATGTTTTATGCTGTAAAAGAAGACAGACTGTTGTCTTTGTCCTTTCTGATTATTGAATCAGTTTATATTTTTCTGCAGGAACGTGGTGATTGCTCATTGGTTTTGAAGCATGGTTTTACTCAGGAGGTATTTCCCACTGTCACTTGTGGCAAACACACCTTTAAGTTATGGAGCAGCATTCTCCACTCCTTTGAGCATTGTTAAAAAGTTGTTCACGGTGCTCAGAGCAGAGCAGAGCAGAATGCAGCCCTATAGGTGTTTCAGCCAAAGGCTAGATTGTGATCGCTTCATTCCTGCCGGGGAGAAGTTTCTCAAATGAAAAGTATCATTGAAGAGAGTAAGAGCGCGAGTAATTCGCTTGTGTGAGTAATTTATTACAATGGGTTTTTTTTCTCCTACATATGATCCACCTGCAAGAAATAACAGCGTAAGTTTTCACATTAAAAGTTTGAACCCGGAGGGGTGACGAGGTGTGTGGAGGGGTTTCCAATCACTTTTGAACTAACCTGGAAATTACTGAGCTGCAGAGATCTTCCCAGAATGCTACTTCTACAAAATCATTTCTTCCTCAGAGTGCAGGACTGTCAAGAACATTACTGGTAAAAATAAACCTCAGTCGTTAAAGTAAGCAGCTAAGCCACCAAGTACCCAGAGAGGATGAGCTTGTTGAATCAGAAGATGCTACTTTAATGAAGTCATTTTAAAAAGCAGAATTGTATTTTAAGATAAATTAGATTAGATGGATATCTGCCAAACTACCATAGCTGTATTTAGGTTAGCTACCCATCCAAATGCCAAATTACTTGAGCATAGAGTACTATAATGCTCCATATATGTCTATCTCTAGCTCTGTACATACCACAGCTATGAATATATGTACCATCATGGAACCGAAACAATAGGGGAGCTGGTTCTTAGCTGTATATAGTATTTTAGCTCCACTGAATGTAAAGTCTGATGATGATTTTCCTCCAGGGAAAATCCCGGCCTCCCTGAAGTCAGGCTTCAGTGACTGCATGCACCAGCCCTAGGAGGGTCCAGCCACACTCCTGGGGTGTGCAGCTAGAGGCAGCAAGCTCCAGCTGAGGGGTGACCATGATGTGCCCAGACCATGAAGAGCTCTCTTTGCTCAAGTGCTCACTGTGGTTTAGCATGTCACCCAAGTACACATGAGGCCATTCAGAGGCAGGCAGGTGTGAAGAATGGCAGTCTTATGGTCCCTGTGGAATTTTCAGCAAATAGGCCTCAGCACAGAGACCATGACTTCACACTTCAGCATTTCATTTTTTAATCCAGTCTCTAATCCATTTATTCTATGAAGTGAAACATTCCAAAATTACAAAGGGATTTATGTTCCTTGAACATGTGTGAGCTGGCTCGAAAGACTTGTGAATTCTTCATACCTTTTCCTATAGCTAACTTTTGGTCCATCGTCCCAGCAGAGTTGACTAACCTGCATTTCACACACCTTTTTAAAACTTTCAGTTTCAGGCTGCTTTCTGATATAAGTGACACCCAATCAGAATGGGGTTTTCTTTAAAAATAAAATTGTCATAGAAATGTCAAAACAGGAGGATAACTACGGAGGGAGAACACTCTTAAATGTGTGCCAAACACTAACTCACGGAAGCTGACCAAGTTCTCATAAATGTCTGTTGACCCTGGCAACAGGGTGGTGATTTTTTTCATTGCTAGCATTAATGAAAATTCCATAAAGTATAAATAATAATTAAATAAATACAGAGGCAATGGTGTTAACCAGGTTAGGTAGTGGTAGTCATTGTGACCATGCTTATTGGGTTACATCGGTTTAGCCAAGAAAAACCTTATCTGATGAAAACAATAGTTCCCAAAATGCAATTCTTTTAGAGAAATTAATTCCCTTCAACATGGATTTCCAAAATAAATATAACACAATATTTTAAATTTACTTATGCAAATCTATCAGTATACTCTAGCCAAGCAATAACCCAAATCAAGATAACTTTAGTTAGTATGTTACCCCTTAGCTATGAAGCTGCTGTTAGTTCCACTTCTGGTATGTCTTCATATGTTAGTACAACGTGGTTTTGCTCTCTCTCTTTGAGTTTTCTTTTTTTCAATAGAACTGGAAAGAATGTTTTTCACCAAATAGAGTGCATTCCATGAGTGATGGTTTTCTGTTGGAGTTATGAATTTGAAAAGGATCACTACCTCCCATTGAACAGGCCCCAGAATTTATGTACTTTCTTTGGCCAACATTTGAATCTGCCTTTGAAGCCAGATATAAGAAACAAAGCATGCTGGAAGATTTTTTTTCTTCTCTTGGTTTCTTAGCCTATGCATATACTGCATAGAGGAAAATACGTGCAGTTTGTTCATTTGACAGCTTCGATCCTTTTAGATGCCTTTCCTGACCTCTCTTCACTATCTGTACTCCCTTCAAGCACCTTCTAAGCAGCTTGGGATGTGTGCCACGCAGTAAAAGGAAGAAATAGATTTTACATTATACAGAGAAATGGAACAGGTTCTTTTTCATCTGAATCACATGAAAACCTAAGAGCCAAACCCACTTCTTTCCCCATCCTCCTCCAAACTCCCCCAGCCCCTCTGAAAATACTAAAATATTGTTATTGTGAGGTTAAACGTTGACACAGACATCTCAAATTTTCGGACTCCCTTTGGTACAGGAAAAAAATGTTGATTAATTCTTTGATTTCTTCTCCAATCAAAGTTTAGTTCCAAATGCAAGTTAAAGAGCTTTAGAGAAACTCTATCCTATACCTCATGAGAAAGCCCTTTGCTTATTGCAGAAGCTGGAACAATCTTTCCTCCTGATATTTTCACTTCACTGTATCAGAAGTTTCCTTAATTTAGTCATTCTGATACTCTCTGTACTTTTAGAAGAATCCCTGGAGGTCCCTCAACCCCCTCAAAAGAAAGAAAGAACAAACTAAAAGTAACTTTTAATCTTTAAAAAGATTAAAGTTAAATTTAAAAAAATAATGAAATTAACGTTTCAAAGTCAGCCACAATGTCTTGAGTCCATTTCATGAGTTATATTCATTGTATAAGACACATAGAAACACAATGAATAGCTGATGAAGTTTGTAGTTTCCATACTATATCCCTCTTACACAAATCTGTTTTATGTATTTCTTCTGGGCTTTCTTGTATGAAAAGTACTTTTTCTTGCTAGAACACTGTAGCTGACAATGGATCAGAATTGGCATGAATACTTGCAGCAGTCATTGATGTATCTGTGAGATGGTCTCAGCAATCTATAAAGCCAACACAGCAGAAGAGCTTCAAAACTGGTATTTAACATTTTTCCAGATTAGAAATACCCCAGGGGGCAATAGTATGATCTGCTCTTCCTCAAGGATACCTCATCTATTGAAGCTGCTCCTTGGGGTTAGTGAGCAGGGGTACAACTGCAGCTTTGTGACCTAAAAAGGTGGTTGTGTTAAAAGTTAAAGTGCAGAAGGAAGTAAAATACACTAGGTTATTAGAGCTAGAGCTGGGATGGTTCTGGTTCACATCAGAGAAACCCCCTGGGAAGGAGCTATGCCCAGCAAACCTTCAGGCTGGTCCAAGAAAACTTCATTTCTACAAAGAGTTCAATGCATTCAAATTCTTTCCCATGCAAGCAGTGGATCAAAGCCTCTGCTGCTCTGCTGCACAACACAGAGTCACCAGGCTCATGACACAGGCCAAATGAAAGCAATTTTGGGTGGGATCTCATAGAAGGTCACACCCCTTGGCTAGTTAGCTTGGCATTGGCTTCTTCAACAGGACTGTGGAAAGAAATCCTTCTCACAGAAGTTTGCAACCCTCTTAAACGCAAGCATGCTTAGCTCACATTTAGATGTTAGATCCTGGTGGCTGCTTGGTTGTGCTATTCCCTGTGACTGAACACAGCTAGAGCTCGGCTGTAGAGCCATCTTTTTGTACTTCAGGTTATACCCCCTCACATCCGTTACATGATGGAGAGATGAAGGGAGATCAGCAGTGGTAATGATGCTCCTGTCCAGCTTGACCATCAGGACTCATCTTGGCTTTCCCTGTATTCCCAGCTCAGTGCCTGGACTCCTCACATGCTGAGGTGAGAGGTGTTCAGTTGTCCAGAAGCACACTTGTCCATCATTACTGGATACCCTACTGGATACTCTACTGGATACCCTGACAGGGTGAGACCATGATCTTTCCTTAGCTGGTCTGCCTTAAAGCTGCTAAGCTTCTTTTGGCAAATAGCTGGAGTGTGACTTTCAAGTCAAAGGAAATTGCAGCCTTCTACTCTGGGTATGTATTTACAGTAGTGAGAGGAGATTAAAGCATTGGCAGCAGGTCTGAGCAGACCAAGGAGATGGGCACTTAGAAAGGGTCAGAGGTGGCTTGAAGAGATGAGAACTTTAAAGACGGGCACAGTGTTTTAATCAGAATTTCCACTGTCCGAAAATAAACAGAAAATGTTTCATCGCAGCATCCTCATTTGATAGTGAAACATTAAGATTTACTAACTAATAATCCTGTAAGACAGTGATCAATAAAATAATATGATAAAAAGAGTGTAAAATTTTAGTATTCTTCAGTTGGATACAGCTTTTCCAGTCAGGGCTATAGGATATAAGCTGTCAAGTAAAATGATTCATCTTCAACACCTGTTTCATTTGAGGGATTCCTTTGCTTAAAGTGAGTCTCCAGAATGTTTCTAGCGTCTCTAATGTCAAGGGGAAAAGGAAGGTTACTGCAACCTCCAAATTTAGCCGGATGCATGAGCAAGGTTGCTGCAGAAACCTGCAATAAAAGTGGACCCCAGAGTCAGAGCTGTACTTTTGCTAGCTAGCGAAGAGCTGGGGAAAATGTAAAACTGCCTTTCTGTATAAGCTTACATTTTCCTCTCTTTTTGCTTATTGCATTCATAATGCTTTCTGTCACCACTTTAGCTGAAAATAATATTGAAAAGGCTTTTCTCAGTTTCATCTGCAGTAGATTTATGTATAATATCACAGCTGACCACCAGTGATACCCTAGATTTGGAAGATAAATGTTTCAAATGAACTCTTCAGTGCGTGCTCAGCTTTTCCTCTCTCTCCAAGAAATTTTCCATACCACAAAAAAAAAAACAACAATGTAGAACACTGACGTGGTCCAGAGTTAGGAAGTGTTTTCTGTTTTTCTTAGAGTTTTAATGTCCATCTCTGATCACTGTGAAATCTAGTGTGAAACCAAAGAGTTGTGAGATGGGGTCTGCAGACACTTAAAGAAAGGAATTAATATCACAGAATGACAGAATGGTCAGGGTTGGAAGGGACCTCTGGAGATCATCTAGTCCAACTGCCCCTGCCAGAGCAGGGTCACCTACAGCAGGTTGCACAGGACGGCATCCAGGCGGGTTTTGAATGTCTCCAGAGTGGGAGACTCCACCACCTCTCTGGGCAGCCTGTGCCAGTGCTCTGCCACCCCTAAAGTGAAGAAGTTCCTCCTCATGTTAAGATGGAACTTCCTATATCAGGAAGCTCTTAACACCAAATTACCTCTCAATTTCTTCTCAGGCTAAGGTGAGCGAGAGAAGAGAGTCACACTGACTAGCCTGAAAACAGATGAGGTCACCCACTGCTTATGTCATTTAATGCCTTGGTCCTGCAGCCTCCTCAGGGAAAGAAATAGAAAATGTTATTCCAGAAAAACTGGGTCTCACTATGGAGTGAGTTGGGATGCTTACCTTGTGCCGGTATAAACTAAGGAGGAAGCAAGCTGTTGTCTGTTTGCATCCATGTGTCCTGTGCGTCTCAGAGGGATAATTAATACACCGGGTTTACAGCTGCTGCCTATTCAGGATCTGCTTGAATGTTTGAGTATTGGGAGAAATCTGAACAAAAGAAGGCTTTAGTTACAACAGTAAAATATTCTAAACCCAGCAAAAGCTCAGAGGATGAAAAGAAAATAAATGATGCACATGACTGCTCTTCAGCAAGTTAAAAGTTTAAGGGAGAAGGACTTGCAGCACAGAGTGGGGAGGATAGATGGGACACGAAGAGGACTTGTGGCTACCCAAGGCATGGCAGGGAGGATTAAGGCTGAAGGGCGTGTGAGAGAAAACTTGGAGGATACCAGGGTTCAGTAGTTAACGAAGATGGGATTTATGAGGGCTGATAGCTGTCAGCCTACATTCTTCCCTTCCCAAGGCACTGTCTTTCTCAGGGGAGGTTTTAATCTCTTTCATTCTGTGCTCTATCTGGTTATGCAAAGTGTGAAAGGCCCATTCCCCACTTCTTACTGAGGCACACATCCATACTCCTCTCCTCTTTATGTGGGGAGGGGAAGGGAAGGGAAGGGAAGGGAAGGGAAGGGAAGGGAAGGGAAGGGGGGGGGGGGAGAAGGGAAGGGAAGGGAAGGGAAGGGAAGGGAAGGGAAGGGAAGGGAAGGGAAGGGAAGGGAAGGGAAGGGAAGGGAAGGGAAGGGAAGGGAAGGGAAGGGAAGGGAAGGGAAGGGAAGGGAAGGGGGAAGGGAGAATGCAGTTTCGCAAATACAACTCTTCAGGAAAACATTTCTAAAATCAAGTGAAGCCAAACCAAACAAAAGCAAGGAAAGTCAAGAAATCTCATTCATTTCTTGAAGTTTCTTTTGTATAGGTCCAGGCAACTAAATACTGGCTCTGCAGAGAATCCAAGGCTTTACCCTAGCTAGTGCTACCCTTTGGAGAAACACCACAGAACCTGGGATTCTTAAAAAAGTTCTAAGAAACACAGAAGTCTAATACTTGACATCTTGGGACGTTGAACCCTTTCCCAGGCAGGCTGGAGAAAGAGAGGTACCAGATCTTTCTAGTCTTTTCAGCAGCACTTTCTACCACCTTAAAATGCATCCAGTCCTCTTCCCTGGCATACCCAGAATTATTTTCCTCTTCTATGGGCAGTGAAAGGCCAACGCTGGTGTCACAGATTGGCAACCAATACAAAGGATGCCTCTTGTGTACCTAAAGAGCATCTATACTCAAGAGGTTGCATCCAAATCACCTTTTGAAAAGTGGGGTCAAAGTTGCACTATCTGTCTCCAGAGAGGGGGTGTCTCGAGTGTCTCATTCAGCTGTGTTTTACTTCTTTCTCTGCTGCAGGTCTTCTACTGTCTTTGGACAGGTATCATTGTTAAGTCTTTAAAGCCAGGTCACTGCTTTTACCTGCGGATAAACGAATCTGAATGTGCTAGACATGTACTCAGTTCAGGTGTTTTATAGATCTTCCTAGCTATTTCTACCTCTTTGGTGCCTAATAAAGTTTCTTTTTCAAGTTCCTTATGAGGAAAAACCACAAAGGATTTGGGATGTCCACCAATAACAGGAGCAGGATGGATAGACTCTTCATAACCCATCTGCTTTAGGTGACATTCAGTTCAGAAAAAATAAACAGACTTTTTCATCACAACAGAAGTATAGGGATAGAGTTCAAGTTCAAAAAATCTAGTAGCAGATAAAAAGAAAATGGTGTTGCTCTTGGAGAGAAGGAACAAAATGTTTAACTAAAAATTGGTTAAAACTTCTAAGCACATTCAAGGAAAGCTGGGCAAAATTTCAAATTTCTCCAATCTCAAAATCAAATGTAAGTGTGAAGGGTGGGAGCCAAGCACACATCAGAGGTGGCAACATTTAAAATTTCCAACAAATACGATAACAGAACAATCACAATCTTGGCAACATTTAAAATTTCCAACAAATACAATAACAGAACAATCCCTCCTTGGGTACCACCCAACAGGAAGCACAATAACATTTTTTTTTTCCTTAAGCTGTCATGCATATATATGTACACACACACATATCCACCTCAGTTCTGATGTGAAACATGCCATTCTGTCAGTTCACAAGTTCTCATCAGTGATCAGTCTTGAAATCTCAGATAAATTCACATTTGCATTTATTTCCAAGAAAACAGTTGCTTTGCCCTAGCTTTTGAGAATAGGAGTTAGTATGAAATCAGCCTAATTCACAGATCAGCTTCTCGCTGTGATGTCAACAGGAATATATCCAGTGCCAGTGTGTAGATGTGATGTGCCTTCTACAATCCATTGAAACAGAGGCTGGAAATGAAGCTGAAGTCAAGTGCGCAACCACAGCTGTTCCTGAGCCCATGCCCAGCTTCTCTTCCTCCCCTTCCCCAGAGGTTATTGCCCCCTAAAATCTACATGCACAACTGTGTATAGAGTCTCGCTGATGTAGCTGCAAATAAAATACTGATTCACTTGGACACTTTTGATCCATTAATTTTTTTAATCCCATTCATTTTTCACCTCCTCCAAGCACGATGGGAGAGTAAAGAAGCAAAGGAGAATAGGATAAGGACTGAGGGAAGTGGACAGATGAACAGAAAGAGGTAGCCTGTGACCAAGCTCACCTGCAGCCAGAACTGCCTGACTGCAGCCTGAACACAGCCACCTTCATTCCTTGCCTGCCCAAAAATGCCCATATCAAACATAGTAAAGTAACGCCAAGAAGAAACCCAAGCTGAGCTGGAGATTTAAACTACTGGAAAACTGGAAAATCTTTCCACACCATGCTTCTCATTCCTAAATGGTAAAGGCATATATAGTCATCTTAAAAAATTATTATATACAGGTTCTGCAAAAGCAGAGCCATTGTTATCCCCACAGCTAGAGCAGATTATAGATTGCTAGGAGGGAGTCCTGGAACTACTTTTAAGAAGTTGCCCCCTTTATGCCCAGACTCAGTGTGTCCAATCTCGTTTAGGGATGGAAAACAAGAGCCAGACCAGCAGAGGAGGTTCATTCCACCTCCATTTCTTTCAACAAGAGGGGGAAGTGGCAAATGAAGTTTGTGGTGTTTTCAGGCAATGATTACTTGTGCCTCCAGGCATATTTGACTGTAAGGAGTTTTAAACAGTGCACGTACACTAAAAAGCAAATAACTAGTACAGAAAGCAATGGTAGATATGTGTCTCAGGTAACTTACTAAATCATAGCAATTGACTGTTCCAGAAGGTTTCAGGGGATGATCCACTTCAGCCCAGGCTTCTGAGGCAGTTTCCTTTACAAACTTTATTTCATTGCCCGGTGGAAGGAAGAGTACTTTGTGAAAGATAACCCTCTTTTCTGTTTGTTTTCGGGTAGGATTCAGGATGCTGGAAGCTGCCTTACTATCCCCTGAAGGATGGAGGTCAAAGCTTGTGTTCCCAAACTTGGACAAACAATATCCAAGAATAAAGAAAAGATGGGAGAAGAGAGACCATCAATAATATGTCCTTGCACTAGAATATTCATCCATGCTTCATGATGTCAAGGCTCTGCCAGCTATGAAAGCTGATGGGAGTCCTACTAGTTTAGGATTTCATCCATAGCTTGCAAAAGTGGAGATGTCAAATAAAAAGTAGGGAAAATAAATCCATGTGGTCACAAAGGTTTTACTTTGAGCATTAGACACAACTGTTACTTCCAGATGCACTTTAACAAAAACAGCATTAGGTGACTAGTTTCCAGCAACCAAGCTTGCAAAAGGCAAGTTGGAGACTGGGTTCAGAAGAAAGGAGACTGGGTTCAGGAGAAAGTAGAAAACTACTTTCCAGGAGAGTTAAGAGAATACACTTGAAGAAGGGGCTTTGTGGAGGAGTGTACAAAGCTGTTTGTGAATAAGTGGCACTAACAGTGGTCAAGGTTATAACTGCAGGCTGTTCCTGTGTCTGTGTGAATTCTGGATGAATATTCTCTCTGAGAAACATTTTTTTCTAATGTGCACAGTTTTTTCAACCAAGGGATATTTTCAGACAATATCAGTTCTCACCTACATGTCGTATTGCTGTTCCACTTGTCATTTAAATAGGGGCAGAGATGGTGCTCTGCCAGTGCCATGCATTCCTTCAGACGTTCCACCTACACATCTGTTGCCCTGCTTAAATCTATCAGCTAAATTATTGGCTGAGGTTCAACAGAGTCTATAAGTTTCCCCAATTAACCCATCAGTTAGCAATTCCCAATTGGTGACCTTAATGCGCCCTGTGGATAAAAAGCTCCAAATCTTTTTCTGATCTGAGAAAAATGGGGGGGGGGGGGGCACCCACATGAAACAAAGTTAATAGTCTTTCAGCTGTGAGCAACCATACATTTGCAGAGGACTGAACATGAGCCTTTTACAATTATGTACAGTTATTACACATAACTAGTGCAAGTTTCTATATGCTAATGCCTCAGCCAATTAGTTGACATCCACAATTAATCCTCCTTTCTCTCTCACCTAGTCAGCATTGAATGAGGTCGGTGCGTACTTGAATTCTCATGTGATTCTTGATTGCATTGTAGAATATGATCAAAAGGCTCTGTTTGAATGTGAATGATTGTGTTGCTCGCTGTACTTGATGGCAATTTACTTAAATATGATACTCTGCAGGAGAACTTGTTCAAAGTAAAGTCACAACAAGCAGTTTATCGTTTCCATGCGTGGTATTTAGGATTATTGCCTCTTGAAAGCCTTAAAAAAAAATCAGCAGAAGATAATGCCAAGAGGAAGAGTTAAAGCACTGCTGTAACCATACTTTCCATTATCAGTGTGTGGCAAAATGTTTGAGCCTGCAATTAATAACGGGAATACCTTTACCCTAACAGCGAGCAGCCTCCTATTCTGCGAGAGCACGGACTTAATGCCATTGATGGCATAAGGTATTACAAATTCTTCCATCCTGGCCACATTCCATGCACCAATCTCATCTGATCTCAGCAACTAAATCCTCTCAGCCCTGGTGACTTCCATGTCAAACATCTGGCAAATTTACACTGTTATGGTGAAAAAGCTTCATGCAACTTGATTGTCATAGATAAGCTGCTGAAGCAGAATGACAAATATACTACAGAAGATAAATGCTGCAAAATAATGGAATTTTGGTTAGTAATTGTCAGCTGTCTACTAATTCTCCCACACTTCTCACTTCATTAATAAAATCATCCTTCACTGCAAATTAGGCCATGGGTAGAATATTAGAGTTATAATATTCCACTGGTCTAGACTCTGTTCACAGCATAACTTTTGCCCCTGACTTAACTGGTTACAGGCCTAAATAGATACGTATGTTGTTTAACAGCTTTTTTTGATACTGAAAAAGAAGTCAGTGAGTCTCAGTTGGTTTCACAGTGACATTTCCTTTCCTATATCGGTATTTCTTAGAGGCAGCTTTCCATCCAGCTGAGGCTTTACTCTCAGTTAGCAACACAGAAAAGGAAAGATAGCTACAATGCAGTACCTGCTCGAGACTCCCAGGACCACATCATCATCTTAAGATGAAACTACCAGTGCTGAACCATCCAGCGAACTGGTGGGTTTAATCTTGAAAAAAGGAATATGAACCGCACTATCTTATTATCAGATCCAAACAAGCTGCTTTTCTGAAACAACTGTCTCAAGTACTCCATGGTGGGTCCACATTATGGTTCCCAAAATGGTTTCGTTTTTCTCTGGCTGACTGGCAAAGAAATAGAAGAAGCAAAGCTCCACTTTCTCATTGCTCTCCCTTCTCCTTATTTGCTTACTGGTAGAGAAGCAAAGCTGGGGCATGTAACAGGATAGGACTGTGCTGTACCTGGACCTAAATACAAAGTAGATTGAGCAAAACAGTGCTTCTTCAGCAGAATAAGAGAAGCACAGGTCGTTTGTTCTTTTCCTTGTGACACAGCTCCTGAGGTACAGCAATGCTACGACAGCTCTTACTCAGTAGTTTTGCCTGAGGTTTGTTCTATCAAAAAGAAAAAGTCTTTCACAAGAGAAATTAGAAGAATAAATAAAAGTATGAAACTGACATTTTTTACCATTTTGGACAATTAAATAATTAAATTGGATACTTAAATTGGATAATTAAATAATAAGAACATGAATGAAGTGCTGATGGGTGAGAGCAGTGGCCTGTCCAGCCCACTTTTGATGTCAGAGACAACAGAACTGTGAGTCTGGCACACATATGCCTTGTACATCTTCAGCATCCACAGCTGTTATAAGAGATCTTAGAGGTACACCACTCACTAGGTGGTTTCTGTTTACTGATGTATTGTTTGTGAATTTGTCTAATCCTTTTGAACTTATTGATACTGTCTGCTTCCACAGCCTCCTGTGCCACTAAACTCCAGAAGACAAGTTAGGCTATAATGACAAAAAATTCCTCGTGAAGCTGAAAATTTCTCAAGTGAGACATGACCTTGAGCTTTCTCCCTCCTTTTTAACAATAATCTTTTGTCCTGTTAGAAAGTTAAGGACTTTTTATGACTGGTCCAGAAGATTCTGTTGTGTTTATTGACAGGACAGTGTTTCAGGCATGTAAAGGCTTGTGGAGCACACAAAGTACAGTGGAACCAGAACAGGAGAGAAGGGTAAGAGCAAACCCAACTGAGTGATTGCTGAGATCTCTTTGTGAGCAACTAAGCAAACCTTAGGAGTAGCTCATCGTTCGCCACGCAGAACATGTTTAAAGTCAGGAGAATGCCCTGGCCAAAAGCTTTTTGCAGCAGACTAAAGGAGAAAAGTTAGCCAACAAGCTGTGAAGGTAAAGTTAGCAGTGGCTGTGGAGAGGCTTCCTGTGGCCTTTCATCCTACTAAGTTAATGTGAGTGTTAAAAGGGGCCACCCTTAGCAAATTCACTCTTAGTAAATTTGTATTTCTCTCAGTCTGTTGCATCTAGGTGCTACAGAAAATGCTTACTTCTCCACCCAGCAATATTCACTCCCTCACTGGAGACACCAGCTGTACCTATACCCTATAAGGTAAATTAAGGCTGGAGTATCAGATCAGAGTTTCAGCTTTAACTCTCAATTTCCTGGCTTTTTGTGGGTTTTAGGCAGACCCTTAATGTTACTTTAATGTAGGGGGTTTCTTGTGGTTTAATATTTCTAAAGGCAGTAAATTATTTCCAGCATATGTAAAAAAGACAAATTTCTCCTGTGGTTAGTGACCACAAAGCAAAACAAGAAACAGAAATACTCAAGAGTAGGGTTCTTGAGAAAAGGTTATAGAGCTTTAAACCTCCCTTTTGATGTTACACACAGAAAAAGAAAGTTCAGTATGAGGCTGATGATTAATACCTTTACGAACCATAGTAGCAAATAAACGCAACCTGTGTCCATCATCTCTGCATATCAGTACAAAAAGCTTTTTGTCAGCTGTATGAGCAAACACTTTGAAACAATGGCCTCACTCCCTTATATACATCTCATAAAAATGAACTGCTGAGTAATAAATGTATCCCAGCTTATGAGGAGAGGTCCCAAACTGGCAAGCAAGGAAAAAAACGCTGCATCAAAAAATGGTTTTTTTCCACTAGTAATTGATTATTCTTACTTAGCTTTTCCCATGGAGGGGAAAGAGAGGTGAGGTGATGCCTGAAACTGCAGTAGAAATGTTACTGAAGTCAAGTGAAGAGAGGTAGTGAAGAGCTGCCTGATATTGTCAGATAAAATCCATAAAGCTTAGGAATTCACAATCTGTGTGGCTGGACAATAGCTAACTTCATTATCCCAGACCAGTCTCCTCCAGTAACTGTTTTGACTGCAGGGCTTGAAAGCACTGGTTACAGCCCTTGTGGGACAGATGACCATGCAGGCATTAGGACTACCGGACCTCTGCAGTCCCTCCTACAGCAGTGGTGTGCCAGCTGATGCCTACTGTGTGCCCTGCAAAAGTCAGTTCTCTGCAGGTCCCCAAGGCTTGGCCAACTGACTTGAGGCAGGTGGCCTTGGCAAACCTCCTGCCCGTGTCTCTAAGCCAGGCTTGTGTAATGAAAAGAAATGGTCATTGGTTCGTCATAGCCCCAGGGAAAATCTTATTTTGCTGGGAATAGCAAAATCTCTGTTTCCTTACTTGTGAACATTTGGGTAAGAAGAGTAAGTGTTGTGAAAACAAGACTTTTCAGGAGGCAAAATCTTTTTGGCAGTACTGACAGTCAGATATATTGAGAATTGTTCATACCAGCTTTGTTCTCAGCACTGTTTAAAAACTTTGGTTGCATCACTCAGAGCAGATTTCCAGAAGCAATTGCTTGCTTCTAGCTTGGGAAAGAGAGGCTTTCTGCTGGCATGATTTACCTTGTCTGATGCCCAGAGGGACCAAATGCATCAGCATTAACTGCAGGACTGAAAATTAATTTGCTTGATTTTCTCAAAACATTTTCAAGGTGGCTCCTGGGGTAGTACAGGAGAGATTGCTGCCAGTTCAATGACATCTTCAGGAGCAACTCTGTAGGCTCCTCCCTCCAGAAATGTTACCATAAATTAAAGAAGAGGTGAGAATGGAGGAAGAGACTGTTTGCACTGTTCTTCCATGCATTCTGAGCTGAATGAAATAAACACATACGGTGTATAAGTTGTTAAGAAAGGTGCACATTGCCTTGAGATTGTCATCCTCTTCACAATACAGCTATTCTTGGCCCTAACAGTGGCAATGGGAAGAAGAGGTTTAAAACAGAAGAAAAGTGGATGGACCAGCTCATAATTCTCAGCTACAGATTTTGAGAGGGATGTTCTTCTGATAATACAGTTGTGAGATCTATAGTCAGCATTGGAAAAGACAAGCTCACCATATTTGATGAGGCTGCAAAATGTCCAGCCTAGAAAGTTACATAAATGTTACTTCATTGAATTATTGATTTCCCAAGAGAAATTACTAAATTAATTAAAAATTAACAGTAATTTAAAATTCATTTCATGGACAATAAGCTCCAATGTCACTAACCGAATGGCCATATTCTTCTTTTGCTGGAAAGAAGTTAAAAAAGTCACAGCCTCCCTTGCTACATCACAGTTTGCAAAAATTACTCACATCATGCTATGACTGGGAGACATATTACTCCTGGCACCATGTGGTGCAAAACTCGCTCCATGAACTTTGTGAATACTTTTTCCTCACTGACACTGGAAATCCATTTTGCTTTGTCAAAAGCCTGCCATTGCTTGCAGATATGAATACTGTTTTTTTGAAACAAGAACTATTACGGACAGTTCTGCGATCCCAGCTCACAGTGAGTAACTCCTTACTCTATTAATGGCTCCATTAGCTTTGGTGGGACTATTTATAGAGTGAAATGTTACTCGATGTGAGTGCTTGACCCAGTCAGTGTAGCATGCAGCTTGACAGTTCCCATAAAAAAAATCTAGGCATAATAGTCCATAATTTCCTGGGAGCATTATGTTATATTCCGTTTACAAGCAGCACAGGTAAAGGTAACCTTAACAGAATCTTCTTGGCTCTGACTGAACTAGCTTTCATTTTGTTTCGAGAGAAAAGAAAGAGTTAAATAATGCAGATTTTAATGGGATAATCATAAAACCATAGAATGATTAGAGTTGGAAGAGACCTCAAAGATCATCTAACTCTAACGCCTCTGCCATGGACAGGGACACCTTCCACTAGACCAGATTACTCAAAGCCCCATCCAACCTGCCCTTGAACACTTCCAGGGACGGGGCCTCAACAACTTCTCTGGGAAGCCTGTTCCAGTGCTTCACCATCCTAACAGTAAAGAATTTCTTCCTTATATCTAATCTAAATCTACCCTCTTCCAGTTTAAAACTGTTACCCCTCATTCTGTCACGACATTCCCTGATAAAGAGTCCCTCTCCATCTTTCCTGTAGGCCCCCTTTAAGTACTGGAAGGCTGCTATAAGGTGTCCCCAGAGCCTTCTCTTCTCCAGGCTGTACAACCCCAATTCCCTCAGCCTGTCCTCATAGGAGAGGTGCTCCGTGATCATCTTCATGGCCTTCCTCTGGGCTCGCTCCAATAGGAGCAGAGTAGAGGGGGAGAATCACCTGCCTCGACCTGCTGGTCACACTCCTTTTGATACAGTCCAGGGTACAGTTGGCTTTGTGGGCTGTGAGCACACATTGCCAGCTCATATTGAGCTTCTTAACAACCAACACCCCCAAGTCCTTCTCCTCAGGGCTGCTCTCAATCCATTCTCTGCCCAGCCTGTATTTGTGCTTGGGACTGGCCCGACCCACGTGCAGGACCTTGCACTTGGCCTTGATGAACTTCATGACGTTTTCACAGGCCCACTTCTCAAGCCTGTCAAGGTCCTTCTGGATGGCATCCCTTCCCTCCAGTGTGTCGATGGTACCACACAGCATGGTGTCCTTGGCAAACTTGCTGAGGGTGCACTCGATCCCACTGTCCCTGTCGCTGACAAAGATGTTAAACAGCACCAGTCCCAGTAACGACCGCGAGGAATGCCATTTATCACTGGTTTCTACTTGGACATCGAGCCATTGACCAGAGCTCTTTGAGTGTGGCCATCTAGCCAATTCCTTATCTGCCAAGTGCATAACATGTTTACTGTTACTAATGTAATATTAATATAGAGGTATCTAGTTTAGTCAAATTCTTTAATGATGAGGAATTAAAAACAAATATTCAGAACGGCAGTCACACTCTTCTCCATGATCTGCTATGAACATCTCTTAAGACTGCCTGGTTTAAATCACCTTCATATATTAAACCAATAGTGTAGGTGTATATATATTCTATAGACATGCAATTACATACAGTAAACTGTATGGTATATATAATGTTGTACATTGAAATAAAGAACTAAATGCATTGCACTTAGGTAACATCTTCCATTTGACATACTATTTAGAAGTTAATGAAGTAAGCCTTGCACAACCCTGTAAAGTGGGCAAGTATTATTAATCCATAAGAACTTGCTTATATCTTGCAGGAAGTATAGGACACAACTTTGTAAAAACTTGGACTGCCTCGTTTTCCTGGCCAATGTTAACTGTTTTTGTAGGGCATAAAACATACATAAAGTTATGGTAGAGTGTAATGATGGTATTGGTATTCATCTGGGGTGCCTGCGTTACCCAGCAATGGTGAAGCTGCGTATGAATGAGGTAAAAGGTTACAAATAAATACCAATAAATCCTTTAAACTACACTTTACCACCAAGCAAGTTCGGGATGGGGGGAAGGAAAGGATTAACATACAAGGAAAAAAGAAAAAAATGAAAAGAGTTTGCTTTTTATACCTAAGAGATTAACAAAGCCCCGATAAAGCCAAAAGGTTCTATCTGCCCTACCTCCAACTGCACAAGTCTCCATGGAATAAAAACTCAATGACCAGTTAGTAACCAGGCAGTAGCCAATGTCCTTTCCATCTATGCATCGTTGTTTGAATATCTGCTATCCAGGACCTATGAATACTAGAATCAGGTGGTGTATTTGGACAAAAAAATGGAAAACTGCCTTTTTTGCCCTCATCTGACCTAAATCTAACTCTGCTTCAGGATTTTTTTTAGAATTTTCCTTCATGTGCCATTCTGTATTGGGAAAGAAGAAAAAGGGAAGGCAGAAGAAGAAGAAGAGATTTATTTCACATATAAAGGCAGGAACAAGTCTTCCTAGAGAAAACAGTTTGGTGACCAAAGAGTTGATGAGACCAACAAAGGAAATGAACAAAGTCTGAGTGCTTGAATGTATGAATGCGTTCAGGTTAGATAGACAAATAGGGTGTAATTCAAATGTATATTTGTTTAGGTAGCTTATATAGTTATAGGTACCTTATATAGTTATCCTTAATTAAAAAAAAAATGAAAGTGACAGCATGGATGTGGGATTTTATTTCAGCAGATTCTGGTATGTATCACTTGAAACAGTGGTTCTCACATTTAAAACTGGCATTGCCTATATCTGGATAGATGGCAAATCTCGCTAAAGGAGTCACATGTGGCAATAACAGAAAAGCCTTCTCAGGCTGTTCCATGTCAGTCCCCTACCTCTATCAGGTTTAATTTTCCTTTATCTAACACCTAGTTTGGGATATGCTAAAATAACTCGGTAGTAGCCTGCTCTGTTGCCCCAAGAGAGGAACTGAAGGACTCCCACAGAGTTGAACCCATTAGATCAGGCTCTACAAGGAGCATTCCTCTGCCTGACTTTGCTAATGATGGATATATTGCAGCTATTTTTAAGTTTAGAATTGGGGATTTCCCATCTGTTTCTTCAGGAAAATGTTTGGGATATTTTTTTTTGCTCTCTTCTACATATACAAGGGGAGATAACTCATTTTGGACAGCAAGAATCTTATCAATACAAATATTCTTTTTCCTGTTGACCATACAAGGAAATGATAAGCACATGTTATTTCCTGCATATAGATGTTCTGCTCCACTCTGTCATTAAGCGGGGTGCAGGTAATCACTCCCTTGATCACTGGCCTATTTATATGTTAGTTTTAGAAACTCTGTCAGGATTAATTGCAGTTGCACGGGCTTGTGTTGCCTTTTGTTGGGGACACTGTCTTGACCAGCAAATATGGATGTGTACTGTCGAATTTCTTCCCAATATCAATACGCTATATCACATTTTTGGTCTTGTAAGTGCTCCCATATGCTACAGAAATAATTAAATTTTTATTGACTTTTTGGCCTGGCTTCTAAAGATGAATATCCTTCAGATGCTAAACATTTGATAGGTTTGAAGTTTGGGGAAGTTTCTTTTCATTCCATGGAAAATATGCATGCAGCAGGACAAAGGCAATCTTAAGTCTTTCGATATGGTTGGCCAACAGAGGATAGGAGAGAAGAGCAAGGTTGCCTGTAGTTAAAAGAGCAGATTGCCAGTCTTACGTATATTAACTTCTGTTGGGGTTCAAAGCAACAGAATCAGTTCTGCGCAAAACAATGAAAATGGGTTTCACCCATTTATCATCCACAGGAAGCAGATGCACTTGTAAATTGAAATAACATGGATGCAAGCAGAGGGGTCTATTTTCTCCTTCCCATTAACCTTACGCAGAGGCAACACCTATTATCTGGGAATTTTCAGATAAATGCTGACAACTGTGCATGAGACACTGATAATTCTGTATTCATGAAAACCCTTTAAAAGCTTTTCTTTCTTTCCTTCTTTCCTTCTTTCCCTCTTTCTTCTTTCTTTCTTCCTTTCTCTTTCTCTCTTTCCTTCTTTCCTTCTTTCTTTCTTCCTTTCTTTTTCTTTTTCTTTCTCTCTTTCTTTCTTTCTTTCTCTTTTTCTTTCTCTCTTTTTCTTTCTCTCTCATCCTCTTTTGGTGTTTTACTCCATATCACATAATTTGACCACAGCAATGAAGAATCTTAGAAAATCAGCTTTACTGGACCATATTGACATTCCATAGAGGAAGTGATCAGATCACAGCTAGCTGCTGTTGGAATGCTAACTCTAACATGGTGATAGTCCTTTCCCCACCTAACACTAGCCAAGCTCAATGATAATTGGTTTTGCTGATGCATTCAGTTTAGGATGGGGGCTATTTCAACTTCAGATGGAAAAGTCTCTCTCCCTCTTAGTGAGATCAAACATCTGAGTTCACCTGCCAAGAAATGCAAGGAAGAAGTCACCACATAGTGAATTTTGATCTATTTTTGTTTTTATTTCCTGCTGTTCATGAGAACTAGGAATGCAGATCAGGCTCTACCATCCATCGAGAGACATGTGTTAGCAAGGCTTCCGCTGCTTCTTGGAGAACTCCCATCTCCTTGCAGTTTTTGGCCAAACCTTTTGTTCTCTGTGGGCCATTGGTAATTTATCTGTGACTCATCTCTGGCAAGGGAATCCCAAGCCTGTTGGAGTAGCCTGGGAGAGTTCATGGTGATTGATGTGCTCTGAAGATGAATGCCCCCTGTTTTCCTGTCTCAAATTCTAACTCCATAGTTGCCCTCTGTCCAGAGAAATCTCTGAAAAGCCTTGTATTAAAAGGATCTCCAGAGACTCCTGATGACTCAGCTGGCCAAATGACAAACAGGGCAGAGAAAGGTTGACAAGCTGACCGAAGCACAACTTAAGAAGTCAATCTCAAGGAAGGATTTGGAGGGAGAAAGGGTGTCATGTATTCCTCTGAATGGATAGGGCAGGTTCAGTATTGCATGTCGGTGAATAGCCTGGATGCTGGAAGGAGGTAGAAACCATTGTAGAAACCATTTGAACGGTTGGCAAATCTCATAAAAAGGTTCCTTACTGGGCTTGCATCCCACCTTATTACCCCAGAGCAGCTGTTTTAAAAAGCAGGCATAAACTCACCCTGGCTATTGCAAGCACGTTTTCTGCAAGGTGAAAGGTTTGGCATCTGGAAGTGTCAGAAAGGAGCCTTTTGCCATAAATCACACCAAAAAGCACTCAAATTTGACAAGCGCCTTGAGACCACTTATAGGTTCACCCCTAAATTCCAATATCAAAGAGCAGCCCCTCAAGCTGTAAACTCCTATAATACACCAAGTCTGACATGAGAAGATGCATTAGAGGGGAGTTGAATGGTGGGACTGTTGCTGACACCCCAGGATTCACACACAGGGGCTGGCACACACAGAGCTGCATGTACTCCCTGGCTTCAGTGCCCTGCTCCAAGAATGAAGGGGTTTTGCCTTCACTGAGCTGCAAAACCCTTTTCCCTTCTCCCCTTTCCTCTCCACCTCCCCCTTTCACGGCCCAGGTCCTATCAGTGGAGCCAGCTGAGGGCAGAGCCAGGAGCTCCTGGGCATGAGTTCCCTGCTCTTCATTCAGGGCTCTCATGGGGCTGAGTCCAGCACAGAGAATCAGACATCTCACACTTCATTCTTAAGAATAAGGGAAATATATTTTGTCACTATTTCCTCACCATCCAGCATATTTTCTCCGATCAGAAAAGAAAATGCTGCGACATCTCTGCCCTTGGGGTAGTCAATAGTTGTCGTGAACTCCCTCCATATATTTTTTTGTTGCTGAAATGCCTTCATAAATAAAACAAGCCTCCATAGACAGTAGAAAAAATCCATTCCCAGTGAGACTCCTGGGAGGCAATGGGAGTGGATGACAGTGTCCGAAAGGTAGGGATAGGCAGCTGCCCCCCACTTGCTCACACAGACAGCTGCCTCTGACTGGCTCACTTCTCCTGGTGATTTATGAAGCCCTTTGATCAGAAGCTAGTTTTAATTGCCTGAACTGTAGAATCTGACACGTGCTTCATCAAGTCAAAAGCTGAGCCTCTTCCCCACGCCCTGCTCTTCTCTTCCTTGGATTCAAGCCCTGTAGGATTTTAGGAATCCTGCCAATCCCTAACCCTATCTTTCAATCTAACTGGCCATCGGCTCAATAGTTGGCAAAGGAGGGGAGGAAAAAAAAAAAGCGGGGGGGGGGGGGGAACCAAAAAAACTCTTCT
>NW_009647218.1:3028852-3033445 GCF_000708025.1 Charadrius vociferus | reverse complement strand
ATACGTCCCGGGGGGGCCGCGCCCGCCGGCGGCGCGCCCCGTCGGCCGGAGCTGGGACCCCCGCGGGGAGCGGGCTGCCCGCACCGGGCCTGGCCATGGCTGGGGGGAGCGGGTATCACGTTACTGCCGGGCAGGCAGAAGAAAGGCGAGTGTCAGGCACTGTCAGGTATTAATAGGACTATTTCTCCCCATTAAAGCCATGCCTTTGAGCAAAGGGGTTTCTTTCATGTTCTCCCCCACCAATACTCTGACAGAACTCCTAAAACTCAGGAATTTTCCAAATCAAAGACATAATCATTGTCCTTCTGTCCGTTTCCCCCCCGCTCTGCCACACACACTATACCCCAAACTGCTTTAACTGTCATTATCCCCAGCACAGATGCCTGTTTAAATTCTTGATTCAAGCCGGAGGACATTTAATAGCTGACTGGATTAAATATTGCAGACTCCAGCCCAGAATCTCTTTGAAAATACAGGTCGAGGACTATGCCTAAATTCACTGGATGAAAACTGATCTATGATATATGTTTTAAGTTCAGATCTGAGGACTGAGGCGAAGGGGGAAGGGAGTCTGTTCTGGATCTGGTTTATATTGGTGTAAAAACCTTGAAGTTGAAAGGTGTTCCAGGATGCTTGGAGAGGGAGGAAAAGAGAGAGAAAGTGAGAGAAAAGAAAAAGAAAGCAAGAAAAAGAAAAGAAAAGAAAAGAAAAGAAAAGAAAAGAAAAGAAAAGAAAAGAAAAGAAAAGAAAAGAAAAGAAAAGAAAAGAAAAGAAAAGAAAAGAAAAGAAAAGAAAAGAAAAGAAAAGAAAAGAAAAGAAAAGAAAAGAAAAGAAAAGAAAAGAAAAGAAAAGAAAAGAAAAGAAAGAAGAAATGAAAGAAAGGAAGAAAGAAAAGAAAGGAAGGAAGAAAGGAAGGAAGAAAGAAGAAAGAAAAGAAAGGAAGAAAGAAGAAAGAAAGAAAGAATGAAAGAAAGAAAGAGAAAGAAAGAAGAAAGAAGAAAAGAAAAAAGAAAGAAAGAAAAGAAGGAAAGAAAGAAAGAAAAGAAAGAAAGAAAACCCCTAATTAATTAGCTAATCTTTCTACGTGGGAAATGGATACATTTTCCATTGCAAGTAATTAAATATGAAGCCCAGCAAAGCACTTTGAAAGTGCTGAGGTTCCATGGAGGAATTAGCCGCCTGTTTGAAATTAACACTAATTTGGCTCCTACATCAACAACCCCTCCATAGACAGCATCTCACTCAGTCACTAAATATGTTTGATAGCTCCAGGGTTCAGAAGTGAGTGTGCGTGCGTGTGTGTGTGTCTGTGCCTCTGTGTCCAGAACATGTACAGTTTCACACGCGAAGAAGAGCCTTACTCCTTTTCAAATTCTGAGATGAATGTAAAAATCATTCTCCCGTTGTTTTCGAAATTGCCTTAAAGAATACAAGACAAACCGGCTTTTGCTGAAAATTGTGATACCAGCTGAATATCCCGAGTCCGTCATTTGTAGCATCGATGGATAAGATAGGAAAAAAGGACTCCACAGTTAGTCTTTTATTTTAAAAAAAAATGCCGTTTGCATTCACTTTAAACGTTTTTACAAGATCATGTGATTGGGACTCAAAGGCAATAAATCTAGATTAAGAATCCCTAGGGATTTTTTAGACTGATGCTATAGATTATGGGTAGCACCTCAGTCTATTTATCTGCATTATGTACGCCTGCATTGTCATTCTCAAAACTAATGTGCTTAATGTCAGCCCTTTTACCTTTGAAAATATTTGTATAAAAAGGAAAATAAAGTCTGAATTCACTTATTTCTGAGGAATTTCAGAGAGCACTTTTCTATTATTTCATACACATACCTATTATAAAAGCCCCCACCACGGTTCAAAATTAATATATCAAAAGGTAGCCGGACACCCACTTGCATAAATAGATTTGCAGAAACAAGAGAGGCATATTTACAGCTCATCGAAATGGTTTGTGAATGAAACATCCAGAACAGACAGGTGTTTGCAGAAGTCCGAGCTCCCCCCCCTGTCACCCCCCCTCGGCTTGCCCTTGGCTCCAGCGTGGGTCTTTTTCTTGGCAATGGCCAACGCTGACCTGCGTTGTGCCTCCAGGCTGGTGGGCTTGCAGAGGGACTACCTTCCGCCCCCCGCCCTGTCTTGCCAACGTGCCGCGACAGTGATAACCACGGGCATCGTGGATGTAACACGAGCCTTAGTTTATAAACTAAAATACCGGAGGACCTGCTGGAAAACGGCAGTAATGGTACAAAATAAAAGGCGGCTAAAACCCACCCGGGAACGCAGGGCTTGCAGCTAGCGCTGCGCCCTTCCGAAAACATCAAACCGAAGACAGCTTTTAATTTCCTGGAGAGTCGCGGCGCTGCCGCTCTCCCCGCCGCCGGGCGGGGCAGGGGGCCCCCCCGCCCGCGGGGCCGGGAGCACCGGGCAGAGCCGGGCTGAGCCTCCCGCCTTCGCCGAGCCCCGAGGGCTCGGGGCTGCCGGGCCAAGCTCTCCTTTGCTCCTCTTAGCGGTCTCTACCCACCTTCAAACGGAAGGCAATTGATTAGTCTCAGTTTCTCCTCCCAGCAGAGATCCGATACTTTCCTTGGGATCAAACGGACTCGAGACTAAAGGAGGGGGTCGACGGAGAGGAAAAAAAGAAAGAAAGGAAAAAAAAAAAAAAAGAAATAACGAACGGGGAGAGAGGCAGAGTGAAAGAGGGAGATCAAGAGAAAGCGAGAGAGAAAGAGAACGAGAAGGGAAGAGAACGAGAGGGGAAGAGAACAAGAACAAGAGAGGGAGCAAGAGAGAGGGCAGACAGAGAGAGAAAGAAGAAAGAAAGAGAAAAAGAGAAAGAGAAAAAGAGAAAGAGAGAAACAAAGGAAAGAAAAAAGAAAAGGAAGGAAAAAAGAGAAGGAAGGAAGAAAAAAAAGGAAGGAAGGAAGGAAGAAAAGGGAGAAAGGAAGGAAGAAAAGGGAGGAAGGAAGAAAAGGGAGGAAGGGAGAAAGCGACTTTGGCTTGGCACACTGGAAGAGGATAGCAAGTTTGGACTGAGCAGTTGTGTTTTCTTTTCCGCAAACAAACAAACAAATAAAAATCAGTATTTAAATTGAACCTACATATTGTATATCTATATATAAATACATATAGAAAATGGCAGGAATGATTTGCGCTTGATTTTCTGAGACCCTTTCTCTTCTCAGTATTTACAAGGCGGGGCTCCATTTGCAAGTTGTACATCTGTTCGTTTCACGTGACATTTTCATAAAAGCTCTAACATCTGGTCAAAATAAACCTCCTTCAGGTACCTGCTTAACTTTTCACATGTCAAAATCCCTTCCCCGCTGAAGCTCCCCTTTCCCCCACGGCTGCAGCCGTGTGTATTGCTCCTTTCTTGACTGCTTGTTTAATGACTCTGCCTCGTCCCAAACAGAACAAAGCAACCCTAAACATGAGGGGGCGACCCAGGGGGCAGAGCGGGTCCCCGTCCCGCCGCAATATTGCGCGGCGGGATTTCTGCACCGCAGCAAACAGCCTTTACTGCATCCCCCCCAAGGAAACCCGCGCTCCTGCTCGGGCTGGTATTTTACACAACACTGGGAAAGCTCCCAAAGCCAGATGATAAGCGCTTAATTACCCCGAACCGATTCCGTTATTATTTCTGCTACTATTAATTGCTACCGCTATCATTGTAGCCGTGTTGATTTCAGTGTGACTCGTCAGGATTATTTTGGAGCGAAACGCGTCCTCTTTTGCCCATGTCCACGCAGGGAACGAGAGAATTTTCGTAAAGTTCCTTCAAATTTAATGCCACCTTTTTATGAAAAGAGCGGGGAAGTGTCGGCTACCCAAGACGAGAAAACTGCCTAAATAAGAGGGGTGCAAGCGCTCCTAGGCTGGCGGAGGATACAGGGAATTACTGGGAGGATGGACAGCTTTTCCCCCGATCTGAATACTTGGTTTTGTTTTGCATTTTATTTCGGATTTTTAGGCGGGTGTTATCATCATCATTATGTTTCCGGAGCTTTATTGTTCCTGGTCTGTAAAACAGCTCTGAGCCTCCCGCAATCTCGATCACTTGGTCCTTATAAATGGCCGGCTGTTTGCTTTTAAAAAAGAAAAGGGGGACTTTTGTACAAGTGATTTTAACCTGCTCCACCTTCAAGTGACCTGCCAAATGCTCCTTCTTACTTTATAGACATCTGGGAATTCCATACATGCCTTAAACTCCAATTACACACCTTCTTCAAAGGACACGTGCTTTGATTTGCCAAGAACATTAAGTGGACTGAAGTCGAAAGAAGCTGGTGCAGAAGTTAATGTAAAATACATCCTGTGCCATGTTTACTGCGGGCAGGTTATGCTGTGCAGCAAATAAAACAAGTCCTGGTGGGATGTGGATGTGTGAGCCTCCTTTTTTTTCGCCTTCGCCGCCCGGATCCCTCTACGGGGTGGACTGGACTTGCCGTCGCCACCACTACCACCAACCGCCACCACCACCACCCATCTTCCCAAGGATGCTAATTTATGGCGGAGCTCTGCCGCTCTCCCCGGCGGGCCCGCTGCCTGCCGGAGCGGGGCAGGTGAAGGGAC
>NW_009647218.1:3027428-3028388 GCF_000708025.1 Charadrius vociferus | reverse complement strand
CCTCCGCCGCCTCTGCGGGGCCCGGCGGCGCGGCCGGGGCGGTGGAGATGAGACACGGGAGCTGCTCGGACCCGGAGATCTTCCCCGTTTGCTTCTCTGCGAATAAACGGGACGTATTGATGCCTCGGAGAAAGAAGCAAAATCAATCAGGACTTCCAAAGGCAGAGCTCATTTTCTGATTGCAAGAGTGTTTAAAATTCCCAAAAGACAAATTAATATACTTTTTTTTTTTTTTCCCTACAATAAGCCTGACTCTGACTTAATCGCTTTTGGCTCTAGCCCTAGGAGCACCAGGCCTCTGCAGTCCCCAACTCCAACGCAGGAAAGGGCATGCATGTACTTTTAAATGAGGATTATCTCCCTTTTATGATCTTTTTTTTTTTTTTTAATGAAGCAAAGGTAGTGGTTCGCAGCCGGGAGAGCACACCGACTGAGCGCCCAAGTGCTCAGGGAGGGCTGCGGCACCCGCAGGGACCCGACTGGAGGGACCCAGGGGTGAAGTGGGGAGACCCGACGGTGGCATGAACCCCATGGACAGAAGAAATTGGGTTTTTTTCTCACCCAGCTATTTCAGCTGGCTGGAAAGGGCTAGCACAGGCTGGGCCAGAGGCCGCTCGCTGCTTGCGGCAGAGTCAATCAGGCTTGAGTCCATCAAGCGGAGTTGCTGCGAATTTCTGGGCCCGTTTCTAAGGGCCAACAGGGTTTTTAAAATGCACTTGATCCCTCATCCATATTTTGCAGGAATCCCCGTCTACGAAACGTGCCTTCCCCTCAGCATCGAGCAACTCCTCTCGGTTTTGTTGTGTTTGTTTTTTGGTTTGTTTTTGTTTTGTTTTGGTTCGGTTTTTTTCCACGAACCTATTTTCTTCCTAAACGTGGGGCTTTTTTCCCCCTTTCCCAGCTCTGATTTCTCCGCCAAAAGGAACGGCTGAAACCACCCCCAACCCCTCAAACATCCCC
>NW_009647218.1:3024959-3027320 GCF_000708025.1 Charadrius vociferus | reverse complement strand
GGGGAGCTGCGGGTCCGGGGTGCCGGGGAGCTCCCGGGGAGCTCGCAGCGGCTCCCCCCTCCTCTCCATCACGGAGGGCTGCGACCACCAGAGTCCCCATCCAATTTCCAAGTCCTCGCTAATCCGGCAGTGCAAACAAGCGCTGCGGGCTCTCTACTGTAAACATTGCGCACTGGCCTAAAATATGCACAATATTAAATTCATAATACTGTTATGTCAGCAATAGACGGTAATATGTGGATATGGAAACAAAAACATTCAGGCAATAAAGTCAACTCAACCTGGGCTATGCAAACAGGCTCTGTTTTGAAAAAACACCCCATCCTATTTACCCTAGACACTGGCTGAATCCCGGCGGCAGGGTCCTTCTCTCCGCGGGGGACACTGCTCGGCTCCCAGGGCCGGGGCGGGCGTTCCGCGGAGGACGCCTCTGCGCACCCGCGCACCCTGCGCAGCCGCGGAGGGGCAAAGAGGCGCCGCTCAGCGGGCATGGACCGGCTGGCAACGGGGAGGGGGAGAAAAGAGTGACAGCGGAGTCGGAATCAGCTGCCCGTTTGTAAGCGTTGGGGTTTGGGTTTGTTTTGGGTTGGTTTTTTTTTAGGTTTTGGGGTTTGGGGGTTTTTTTGTTTGTTTGTTTGAACAACTTCCCTTTTCACCTTCCTTCCGAGCCCTCAAAGCTGGAGGTTTCCTCTGTCTTACAACTGGGGTCTCGCCGCACACTGGGACCCCGCGGAGGGTATGGTGAGAAGAAACAGAGGCAACATGCGCCCTACGTGTAGAAAAGGAGAAGAGGGCAGGTTAGCGTACCCCTCCGTGCTTCGTACACCGCAAATGTGATCGCTAGTCTATATATTATATAAAACCCTAGAGAGCAGAGCAGTCAAACATCACTTCCACCGGAAAACCCCACTCGCTAGACACTTCCCTGTTTCAGTCCCACGATCCCTTCTTTGCCTGTGGATGGAAGGATCCCTCTTTAAAACCGATGCCCCTTCCTCAGGGATATCGGCAAAAATGCCTGCTCCGGGGGCTGGGGAATGGGCCTTGCTCCCGCCTTACATCTGGGGGGCAAAGCCCAGCGGCAGAGCCAGAGCTCCACGGGGAAAGCTCCGCTCCCCATGGAACTCTGTGGCGCTCGGCGTAAAGATTACAGGGGGAAAGGCAGAGAAAGAGAGAAGAGAGGATACCTTCCCCCCCCCCGCCCCCTCAAATGCAATGAGCTTCAGCGCAGAATAATAAAGCTGTCTCAATAAATAACATGCCTGTGTCTGTCAGTAGCTAGTTTATTTGCGTTTTTCGCCTGGTTTGTTTATACTAGTGCCCCCTCTCTCTTGGGTGTCTTTACAGCTCAACAAGCAGGTATTTATCTCCAGTTCCAACCCTGAGTTCTCAGAGAGACCAAACTTTATGGTTATTAAAATTTCAATCATATTTATTTATTGCAGAAAAATAATATACAATGATATTTACAAAACAATCATAAAAATAGGAATGCATTTAGACACCGGATCTATTTGCATTTTAACATGGGTCATCAATAAATAAATAAAATGTTTATTTTTTTTCTCAGAGGAAAAATAATAATAATAAAAAAGTTAGGAACCGGGTATATAACAGCTTGAGCCCAGCTTATTCCCCCCTAAAAAAAAAAAAAGTTTTCATCTCTACAGGGATATTTTTTGGTTGGCTGGTTGGTTTCATTCAAGAATGAAGAAAGTCCACAATAATGTATTTCCTTTCATCAGTGGCTCATAGGCACGATCTCTTGGTAATGCATGCAAAAAAAAAAAAAAAAAAAGAGGCAAATAAAAAAAAAAGTTAAATTCCAACATTCTTCGTCAAAATTAAAAAAAAAAAAAACTCAAACGATTCAGACTTCTATCAGAATGCAGAGATGTGTGGATTGTACCGACGCCCAAAGGGTAGTCACTGTCCAAAGCCCTTGTCTCTTTCTCTTTCCTTAAGTGCTCCCCACGCCCTGCTTTGAATTTGGATATTGCTCTTCTAATTTCCAAGAAATCCTTGGTACATCTTTTTTTTTTTTTTTTTTAGACAAGACCAAAAAAAAAAAAATCGTATCCAACTTCAGAGTCTCTAGATTGTCCATTTTCTCCTTCTGTGGGAACAATGTCATCTGCAAAAACCCAGAGAGGGCGGAAATCTCATTACTGAAACGAAAGATCACACATAACATCTACCTACACCTCTCTGTCCCTGGAAACACACGGATCGGCCCTGAATAGAGGAGGGAGGAAGGCGCGCCTCCGCCGTGCGGGCGATGCGGTGACCGGGTGACACCCCGGCCCGGCGGCCAGCGGTGTCAGAGCCGAGGGAAGGGGGCTGCTGGGGGCGGTAGGAACC
>NW_009647218.1:3022371-3023113 GCF_000708025.1 Charadrius vociferus | reverse complement strand
CAGCCCGCATCTCTCGGGCTTCCCCCGCCGCGGCGGGCACGGCTTGCAGCGAAGGCGGGAGGCGGGGGGGAGGAAGGGGAAATTACCCGCGGGGCAACATCCAGGCACATCCTAACTCTGTCCCTCTCTCGCACGCACCGCGCTCCCATCACCGGGCGCCCCCGGGGTCTGGCTTTCCGAGGAAGCCGCGCATTTCTGGGCTGGGGAGGGGGGGACGGCACAGCCTTGTCCTGTCAGGCTGGAGGACTGCGCTCGGAGAAAGCCATCTTCAGGGGTGGAAGCAGCGGGGAAACTAAGCGCTGGCTTCGTACATACGCACCAGTCCTTGAGTCCTTCTCCTTAAGAGAAACCCCGAGAGGATCCCCGTCCCCAACTTGGTATACCGGGAGGCGGGAGGGGGTGCAGACCTCTCTGCCCTCACTGTGACTACCGACCGCTCACTTCAGTTAGCCCTCCCTGAAGGCGCCCGAGTCCGGCACTTCCTGGGAACCCAGCTTATTTATTTTAAATTCTCTTTTATGTTTGCAGCCAAAGCTGTTTCTCCCCATCCCCCGCCTTTGTGCCTCCTTCCCCGCTCGCTGGCAGCACAGAGCAGGTGGTGTGTCTTTTTAACAACAGCTCAGATTCAAACGGGGAACGCCTGGGAGGGAAAGCTAGAAATTGCCATCCGTTAATAAATGGGGCGATGCACTTTTGCTGCTCCCTGCGAGGGGACCGCACGCCCCCGCTGCCGGCCTGCCCC
>NW_009647218.1:3018908-3022060 GCF_000708025.1 Charadrius vociferus | reverse complement strand
CGGGTTGAGCTTTCCTCCTTGGGTCTTCCATCCCGCCATGCGAGCAAATAGCAGTCTGCCCTAAACCTTCTCTTTTGGGAACCAGCCGGAAACAGGACCAGGGGAGGAAACAGGGACTGACTTACCAGGCGAGGGAAAGCACGCCGCCACACAGACACGCAGAGACCGAGAACAGATTCACCGGGTTTCGGCTTGTTCCTGCTCTGTGTGCCGCGACCTTGTGTACTCTCACCTTGACACCACGAAGCTTCGGGGGTTTCCTTGTGTTGGCAGCAGCTGCTGCCTCCAAGGTAAGAAGAGCTGGCTCTCCTTCCACCTCTCTCTCACCACTGATTTTGGCTGTGCCCAGAGCCCCAGTGCTCCTCTGGAGTGCTGAGCAGTGTCACTACAGAGCAAAGGTTGGAAACAGTGGTGGTGAGCATCTGTAGGCAGCTCTGGGAGTTTGCCTGCTTGCCTTCCTTCCCTCCTTCCCTCCTTCCTTCCTTCCTTCCTTCCTTCCTTCCTTCCTTCCTTCCTTCCTTCCTTCCTTCCTTCCTTCCTTCCTTCCCCTCTTTCCTCTCTCCTCCCTGTTTCTTACAGAAAACAAAAAAACCCAACCAAACAAAAAACCCAAACAAACAAAAAAATCAAACCTTATCTGGTTTTGGGTAACTGTTACCTTGCTGGGAACAGGACGCTGGGGCCATGCCTTGACGGTGGAGCCCCACACCAGCACACCAGCAAAATCAATGGAATCAATCCACTGCCTGAATGGAGGGAGGTGCAGCATCACCTACTTGCCATGGGGCAGGAGGAGGATGTGCAGAGGAAGGTGTGTGGGAGAGGCAAGGACAGGTGGAGAGGAAGCGTTGCATGGTTTGGAAAACCAGAAAACACAGAGAAAGGTAGGGAGGGGGTGACCTTAAGGAGTGAGGAGATGGATTGACCGTGGTAGATGGTTGGGCTTGGGGTCAGTTACTCTTCATGGAACCTGCAGCAAAAGCAACCAGCAGTAGTTAGCAGAAGATATGTGGTACTACCTGGGACCTGCACACTGATGTATGAGCCACGACTACACAGAAAACTCCATCATTTTCATTTTGGTTTTTGCTTTATCTTTGCACTCAGGAGCAAAGGAAACTTAGCCCATGCTGTTACTGCCAAGACCCACCACAGGAGTGCAGGGGCCAGGCAAGCTGTGGTAGGAGCGGTCTGGCCCGAGGGACTTGCCTCTGGGCTGGCTGTGGGAGCCCGCCTGGATCCCCCAGGCCTGCTGGTGGGCAGCAACACTGCCTTGTGCTGGAGTGTGTGGAGCTGTGTCTGGAAGAGGGTGGATGTGTCATCTCTGGGGGACTGTGTGGGAGAGAAAGACACAGTGGTGTATTTACATGTGAGGTGTGCTTGTGTGCATGTGTTTGTGTGCATGTTTGTGTGTGTGTGCACACACAAGTATAGTTGATCCTTTGCAGCATGCACACATATGTGTGTTGGGTAGGAAAGGGAGCAGGGACCATGCTGAGTTTAAAAAAAAACAATTCAACTCTGTTTTATTTTGAAACATATAGCTCTGGTAAGGATGGAGGCTTTGTATTCCACATTAGACCAGTAATCACTGTGTAGTTCATACACTGTTAAACCATCTGTTTTGAACCTCCAAAAGCCACTACAATAGACATGCAGACCACTCTGGAGCATGGGGTGAAGGATGCCATGTCCCATTCCCTGCTACCCATAGGCATGGCTTGGGTGAGGGTTCCTCTGGTTCCTTGGGCAGGCTCTTAGCCCTGCTTTGCTCTTTGCAGGTAGCAAGCAAAGCTGCAAGCAGCTCCAGGGCCTTTCTAGGGATATTTCCAGGTCTATTCACGCAGGCTTCCCCAGGCCTCAGCTCAGGAAAATGTGTGCTGTGGGATCAGCCTTCCCATGGGGCACTGTCAGGACATAAAGAACTCCAGCATTTTGTCATCTGTGCAGTAATGTATTACACTGGTAAAGTAACCACCTAGATTACAGGTGTGGGTATGAACATGGGGCTAAATTAATGACAAGCTACTGGGAAGATGAAATGAAGAATAAGCTTAGCAGAATGACAGAACAACTTGGGCTGTGATGATCACTGTGGTCATGGCTGATCTCAGGGGAACAGCTGGAAGGGATCCCCCCAACTATATGTTGCTCTTTGTGTAGGCACCCATTAGCTGCTGAGACACTCTGAGGCTGGGACAAGCCAGGTCTGCCTTAGCCTGGCAGAAGCATTGCAGCTTTTGAGGGGAGTAGGCTGACAGTTTAAGTCTTTCTTTGATTTTTAAGAATGAATGAAAGGTCTGATTTTAAAGGTCTGTTTATAAATCAGTGCAGAAGTTTAAGAACTAATGAGCTCAGAATCTGTCGGTTACAACTACAATGTTGCTCACCAATGTGTTATGTGCATACACAGAAATTACAGCAGGGTTGCAATAGGCTGTTTAGTGTTCCCCATACGGCGTGCACATACACACATTGTAATTTAGCTCTCAAAGGCTGTTCACTGTGGTAAAAATGCCAGGCTTTCTTACTGGTAGGGATTTCTTGGGGTATTCAGCAACGTAACTATTACATACATGCACATTTAGAGACAGGCTGCCTGAGTATTTTCAACGCGGAAGCCTTCAGTCAAGTGTTTCCTCAGAAGCTGTACCTTCAAGACCTGCTTCAAAGGCCACTGAAATAAACTGAAGTTTCCCCACTAATTTCCAAGGCCGGGTATCTGAATTCCTACAGCTGCTAGGTGAAAGCCTGATTGAGACCAAATCCCTTCAAAAGCTACAAGAGAGCACCCAGCAGCTTTCCACACTGACACTTATGCTGTCATTTTCTCCGAGTTCAAAGCACACCAGGAACCGAGCTGAGAACTCTCACCGTGCCCGGTACAAACTCGTGCAGAGCAACAGCAAACCGGCAGAAAGAATCTATAAAGGGTCTGAGAGCGGGACCCGTTTTCTGGCTTCTTTCTCCTTTTTCTTTCCTCCTATTCACCGCGGCGGCTCATACACCCACGAACGCTCAGGCAACCAAGGGGAGATGCTGCCAAAGCATCTCGGTTACAGAAGCCTGGCTACCTGGGCCCGGCGGGGGCGGGCGCGGTGCCGCTGGACTCCTCCGGCGGGGCTTGGGCCACGGGGAGGGGGAGCGCGGCC
>NW_009647218.1:3014709-3018502 GCF_000708025.1 Charadrius vociferus | reverse complement strand
CCGCTCCCCCGCCCGGCCCGGGGCTCCGCCGGCGGCAGGGAGCGCTGCGCCGCCCCGCGCACGGGGTCGCGCTCTGCCCGGCATCGGCCCTTCTTCCCAATTTTCACCTCAGTGCAAGACCAAGAAATACCTGTTGTCCTCTTATCAAACGAGCGATCCCACGTAGGAGGCAGGTGTGCTAATAAATCCAGATCTGACGTGATTCACAACAAGTGTTTCGATATGAAATCTTTCATTTATGTATGTTTTATTCAGATTCAGAAATAATTCGTGGCAGTGGATGGGACTTTTTAAACAGAGCATGAGTACCTTGGTGAAAGCCTGAGGGGTGTCCTCTTCTCTACCCCAGAGAAGCCCAGTCCTTCCCATTGCAAGAGATCAACATATCTAATGCTGTGGTGGAGCTCTGCCCCTAATTATGGCTCTGGGTCTTGTTTATGTGGTTTCATGTCTAAATCTGAAAAGACTGCTTAGTAAAACAAGCTTATCTACACTCCAGGGGATAATAGTTATTTATATTAATAATGGAGCTTATTTGCTATTTCAACTCCTTTGATTTTTACTTTTTTTTTTCTTTTCCATCTCTTCCATCTTTTCTGAACTATGTAAATATATCCTTTTTGTATTCTTCCTGCTCCCACACATTACTCAAATCTATATAGTCAATCTTTCAGTACACTGGGCCCATGGAAACTCCATAAAACTTCAGGTCTTTTTAGCCACAAACTCTGCTTTTTCTTCCAAGGTGGGGGAGAGCAGACCTCGGGCACAGATGATGGATAAAGCATTCCACAAAGCCTTCTTCCTAGGGGTGGACTCAAACTCTCCCTGCAGCTCATGCAATTTGAGTCAGAGACCTAGAGTCTGAATTTCACCATGGAAGTGGACTTTCTGCCCGTTAGCCACGTCCGCAGCCTGCGGAAGAACCCTCTGTGCTTCCTACTCAGTGCAGGCTCCTTTGGATTAACAGCTGCTCTTGGGACCTCAGAGAAGAAGACAAAAAAAAAAGGTCATGTGAGAACCAACTATGACTCAGAAGAGCCCCATAGGAATTCATTAGACAGGGTAATAGGCTCTCCTTCACCTTTGAGGCAGGCAGCAAAGCCTGGTGTGAGGGAAAGGGCTTGGAAGGTTGTCCTAACATACACATATGCTCTCCCAGGCAAATAGAAATGTTTTTTTGATTGGTAGTCTGATTGAATGCCAGGTCTGCAACATGGAACTCATCCACCTCCTCCTCCTCCTGCCCCAAGACCACACAGGGGCTGACTGTAGCCATGCAGAGGAGGGGAGCCTGGAGGGGAAAGGTTCACAGAAACGAACACGCATCTCATTCTTTCCACAGTTACCTTACTTCTAAGGACACTTACTTAGAGCTGGAAGACTTTTTTGAGGGCTCAGGGGTTTATTTCCACCTCTGCCAAGTTGTATTTCCTTTCAGAAAGGCAGTCAGGGTGGAATCAAAGTTTATGTATTTCTTTCTAAATGGGGAGGTTATAATTAGTTTGTGCTATGGGCAATGATGCCTATAGATCTACTGTACACCATTACCCCTCATTTTACAGCCCCAATCTCATTCACCTGCCTCCAGAGAACAGGATGATGATGATTCAGGGCACCTTGCTCACGAGACGTTGATCTGTCTATAGGTCCCTACCTGGTTTTAATTTGTGACCAAAGTAGGTCACACAATGAAGAGGATGTAGAGCATAAATCTTAATTACTGGACTCCTAGGGTGGTTTTCCAAAAGAGGCAGTAGTTTATTAGCATGTTAAAGTAAATTAACACACATTCACTGTGCAGGTATGTATGCATGTATGTATGTGTCTGTCTGTCTGTGTACTCTGGCTTGCAGACAAGGATCTGTATTTGTATCCATGCTGTATTGTAAAATACTGCACGGCTTCTGCTTCTGCCTTGAAAAGTATCTGTATCAAACATATTCTCATGCCAAAATCTACTATCTGACCTTGCAGCACTAAAAATAGTTCATGTCAGAAGCAGAAAAATATTTGTTTCTCCTTTTAGAACATTTGTGCTTGCATTCATTAAGGACTCGGTCCAAAATCCTTTGATGTCAAAGGGAGTGTTTCAGTGGGCTTTGGATGAAGCCCTAAAATGGGTCAATTAAACTTTAAATAAAATCTAAATGGAAACAGGTCCAGCCTGAGAGTATTGTTGAATAAAAAGAAATATTTAAGAGAGACTGCCTTTGGAGTAAAGGGTCGGTCATTTTTCCTTAATATTTAGCTGAATTTGTGGAATTTTCCATGATTAAAACCTAATCTTTTGCATGAAGGTTGTAATTTTTTTTTCAGTCTTCAAAACGTCCATATTTTTCTGCATGGTAGGAATGTTCTTGTTAAAGTATGTTGACCTTGTAAGTGCAAAGATGATTTGAGCTCAGGGGTACGTATATTGGCTGGACCCTAAACAGTAAGATATGGCTCAGATTTTCAAAGTCAGAGCATAAGCTTCATTCCAAAATACTCTCCTGATTAGAATATGTTCAGGTTTATGTCTCAATTCATATTCAAGCAGTTTATGAATTTTTAAAATGTCTGATCTAATGTTATTCTTTGCTGATAAACAATTTGCAAATGGGTTAATGCAGCTCTTGATGACAGCAAAGGTTGTAATTAGTCTAAAGGCAGAAGGTGTGCAATGGAATATAGCAAGGGCTGTATTTCAAAACAGTGAAGATTACACCTTCAGTTGATAATCTTTTTTTCTGCAACAATACATAGTATTTAAGAGCATAGCTTTTGATAAAAAAGAAGGCAATATAAAAACAAACTACAGCCTCACAGAGATTACCACGCTGCTTCCTTGTAGTCATTGTATGAGAGGTTTGGGTAATTTGAATGACGTATGTCTGCAGGAATTTTTGCTGAATGAGGATTATTTGACAGTGAAATGGTCATCATTCCTTTCAAAGAGATAGAAGTTGGATCAATTATGTTGCAATGGCTTACAGCCATATTCTATCTACAGTGACATTTATGATCTACTTCGGTTATCCCCAAATGGCCTTCAACCTAGCTGTTATCAGCCAACATGTTAAACTTTTGGTCAGTAGAAATCCTTTAGTGTCTCGGAAAGACTCATGATGTTGTCTTCTGGCCAGATTCCATTATGGGTAACTACAACTTTATCT
The DNA here is from genome assembly GCF_000708025.1 of Charadrius vociferus. Classification (NCBI taxonomy): domain Eukaryota; kingdom Metazoa; phylum Chordata; class Aves; order Charadriiformes; family Charadriidae; genus Charadrius; species Charadrius vociferus. The sequence continues at coordinate 3,015,344 of NW_009647218.1, read as the reverse complement.
ACATTCAGCGAATGTAATTGAGTGGCTGTGGTATGGCACACTGTCATTTGGCTTAATTTCAATCAACTAAGATAATTTTCCGTATTTTCTTTCCTATAACACTGTGTCGTGTTGCTGTACAAAGTGAAACAGCTGCCACATTCTCCTTCTCGAAGACACATCCCAGAATGGTCTGTCTCTTCTGAAAGGACAACGTAGCCTCCAATTTGGCAGGTAAAACTTTACAACACCAAATCCTTCCATCTGCGGTTTCATGTTGTCAGTTCATTGCGGGAACTAATAGTCTGCTCTAGATGTCAAACTATCTGATTTGTTAGTGTAGCTGGCAGGTTAACTGTCTAAGTCTTACCGTTTCCGCACAGAACTCACTGTGGGTAGTAAATTTCATCCAAAAAAGAGGAAGAAAAATAACCATGTTTAAAGATTAGACACACTGTTGGGAAATTAAGTTCTTAATGCTAAATCACATGTATAATAGGAGGTACTTCATAATTGCTCACATCAAGGGTAAGGGGCCATCCCAAAGGCATATAGACAGCAGGGAAAAGGCGATACAGTCACTCAGCTATCACTGCAAGAAACAGTCCTTCATATTCTCACAGACCTAGTGTAGATCGGGGGGAACCCAGTCTCCT
>NW_009647218.1:3006568-3014698 GCF_000708025.1 Charadrius vociferus | reverse complement strand
TTAGAAAGAGATAGAAGATGCTTTTTCATTCCTTGTGGTTATGGGAGCCATTGTATTTCTTCAAACGTATCCTCTCAAACTGTTCGTTGAGGCAAAAAAAGGATTTTCACTGCTCCTTAAGTCATAAAGGTTAGCAAAATATTACATGACAGAAAGTCGCCACTAAACTTTTTTCAACAGCATTTGCAAATGGTATCTGAAATCCACCTCGAAAGAGGTGCTACTGCAAGAGCACCAAAACTGAAGGGAATGGATTAGTGGCTCCTGAATAACAGCTGTGGCACCACAAATGATGCAGGCAGCATCACCCCATTTCCAATACAGATGCAGCGCCATACAGGTAGTAGTAGCATTATACATACAGTGGAAAGAAATGACAGCTCGCGTTTTCCCTAGATTTTCACTGATGGAAACCTCCACGGTGCTGCCAGCATTTCCAACATGCAACTGCAAGGCAAACATTGCCAATCTCCATGTGGAGTTCCAGTCATTTGAAAAGGTGTCATCGTATGTTTTCAGCAAAAGAAAAGACTTCAGGCATAAAGCTTTCTCTTTTCATCTCTGAGGTCACATAGCATCTTTGAGGTGATATTGGGTGTTTCTGTGGTATGGAAGTGATTCAGAAACCCTCCCAATAAATAATGTTAATGACCCATAGCTTCATGAGAATTGCGTTTTGGGAGGGGAAGCAGGGTTGAAGGAGATGTCATTAGAACTTTTCACTTTCTGTGCCATTCTCAGCTACCTAGTATGTCGTTTCAGCTTGGAGGGAAAACACACCAACCTGATACTCCAAAATCCTCCCCAGTCAAAAACTTGGCTTATGCACTCGATCTTTCAAAGGATTTAGCCAATGGGGCACTGAAGATTCATGCTTTTACTGGTCTCCGGGAGAATATGAGAAATCTCTGTTTTTTTTTCAGGAAATATGCTTGTATATTTTAAATATGACAAATACCATATGTTCTCATCATAGCTTTGGTAGAACTCATTTCTCTCCAAGGGCAAACCCCATGCTATTAACATCACAGAGATTCCTCAGTATAATGTGGTTCAGTCTATAGGTATGGCAGTTGTGATCTGAGAAGGGATACTGTCATCATTCAGTTCCTGGATGTGTGGAACATATAACTGTGAGAACTGACTTATGCTGTAGTCAACCCATGTATGGTTGACAGAATAAAGTAATGGACATGTGCATGTCTCCAAATTTAATACCTTGGGGCTGGTAAAGACGTTTTCAGCAATAGGACTTGAACTCCATCTTACCAAGGCTTGGTTTAGTAGTTCAGGCATAGTTACCAGTACTTCAGTGAAAGCTCCATTTGCTCATGATTAAAATTTGGGTTCTGTATGTCAAGGAGGTGGCACCTGATGAAGACTTAAACTATCAGTTTAATCACATTTGGCAACATTCTAGATATCTGGAAAGAAAATTTTAACTGGCTCAGATGTAACATGAAATGAATTCCACGCGTCTTCAAATAAGGCAGGGAAAGATCTGAGATGGCCCTTGATTTCACAGTCTTTCAATCTACTTTTTCTTTTTCTTTTTCTTTTTCTTTTTCTTTTTCTTTTTCTTTTTCTTTTTCTTTTTCTTTTTCTTTTTCTTTTTCTTTTTCTTTTTCTTTTTCTTTTTCTTTTTCTTTTTCTTTTTCTTTTTCTTTTTCTTTTTCTTTTTCTTTTTCTTTTTCTTTTTCTTTTTCTTTTTCTTTTTCTTTTTCTTTTTCTTTTTCTTTTTCTTTTTCTTTTTCTTTTTCTTTTTCTTTTTCTTTTTCTTTTTCTTTTTCTTTTTCTTTTTCTTTTTCTTTTTCTTTTTCTTTTTCTTTTTCTTTTTCTTTTTCTTCTTCTTTTTCTTTTTCTTCTTCTTTTTCTTTTTCTTCTTCTTTTTCTTCTTCTTTTTCTTCTTCTTTTTCTTTTTCTTCTTCTTTTTCTTTTTCTTCTTCTCTTTCTTCTTCTCTTTCTTTTTCTTTTTCTCTTTCTTTTTTTTCTCCATGACTATCATTCATCATCCTATAACTTCTCTTGCATCTGGAAGTTTGCAGAGTTATGAGAGTCAAGGATGCTGCAGTTACTGCAGTGTTCTGGCATATCATTAAAATACGATTAAGAATAGATTAAACATCTTTCTGTGTATTCACTTAATGCTTCTTTACTTTTCGTTTTGTATGTGATAATATTAATAACAAAAATGTGAACTACTTAAAAGTGTAAGCACTCCCAAATGTCCCAGATGATATTGCTGAGTCCTAAATCTCTGATTCAGCTCAAAGTTATTTAAGAATAATTTTTAAATTATTCCTGTACTCTGAAAATTTCCTGCCAACTCAATGGCTTAGTTATGTACATTATTCTAAAAGACTTCATAGGAGCTTAGATGGCCAAGATCAGGTCCAAGAGCACCTTGAAACATCTGAAACACTTCAGCTTTTGGATAATTACATACTTGTGGGGCCAACCCACATTTCTCTTTGGAAAATGTTTCCCCTGCATAGCTGCAGACAACAGATGGATCGTATGATCTCTGCATTTGGAAAGATGGCATAATTCTGGCAGACTGTCAGTTAAGCGAAGGGGGCTGATTTCAGATCCTCATTAAGAAAATATACAACCACACAGAGTGGACTGAATGGCAGAATGTGATCACTGGCGCCAGCTTTAATAGAAAATGTAGCACACTGTTGCAACATGAAATCTGATGTGCTGTGGCTGGATCTAGCTCTACCGGGTTTTGTGTTCATTTTTCAAACAAATGTGTTTTAAAGGAGACATTCTTTGTATTGCGAGGGCCCTCTGTTCGCCAGGAGAGAGAGCAGGAGAGCAGTGGAGGGGTAAAAGGTGAATTCAAAGGGCCACCAGCTTTAGGGTCGGAGCAGGGTGTCGAGGCTTTGTCGGGTCTTCCCTTGCACTTCTGAAAATTTCTGTGTATTGCCTGTGTTTTGAAACCTTTATTTATATTTCCCTGCTGGAGCAAGTCCAGAGGAGAGCCACGAGGATGATCCGAGGGCTGGAGCACCTCTCCTATGAGGAGAGGCTGAGAGAGTTGGGGCTGTTCAGCCTGGAGAAGAGAAGGCTCTGGGGAGATCTTATTGCGGCCTTCCATTGCCTAAAGGGGGCCTACAGGAGAGCTGGGGAAGGACTTTTTACTAGGGCATGTAGTGACAGGACGAGGGGGAATGCCTGTAAACTGGAAGAGGGCAGGTTTAGATTAAACATTAGGAAGAAGTTTTTCACTTTGAGGGTTGTAAGGCACTGGCACAGGTTGCCCAGAGAGGTTGTTGAGGCCCCATCCCTGGAGGTGTTTAAGGCCAGGCTGGACGTGGCCTTGGGCAACCTGGTCTAGTGGGAGGTGTCTCTGCCCGTGGCAGGAGGGGTGGAACTCAATGATCTTCAAGGTCCTTTCCAACCTAAACCATTCTATGATTCTATGATTTCTAACCTCTCATTATATTTATTGGGGCAGGTGATTTTTGCAACTGTCATTTCACCCAGAAACACCCCATGGAGACAGCATGGCCCCTTCCTGCTGCAGGGCTCCAGGAGCAAGGCCCAGTGTCTCCTTTGCACTCGGATTTCCAAAGAGAAGCAGCCTTACCAAGCACCTAAGAGCTTGAGTAGAAATCCCAGGGCATTGTAAAAAGCACTACAGCTTTCCAGCAGTACTGCATATGAGCAGTAAATTCACTGTAGTCGCTACTTGCAGCTGACGAGAAAAGGGCTAGTGGAGCTGCACACCTTCCTTTCACCATCAAAGACCAAAATAATGGCTATGGCTTCAGGTCACGACTTTTTAACACCCGTACTTTGTTACCTCCGAAAAATCAGGATCTTTATATGATATCTCATCTTGGTCACACAGAAAGTGAATTATCCTAAATCACTGGTTGTTTTGAAAGTCTTTGTTAAGCTACCTTTTATCCAGATCAGACGCATCATCTATCCCACATGAACCTGAAATGTTCAAGCAGTGATGGTATTTGCTATGGTATATTTATTCCTGTAGCCTTTGTGCTGTAGTCACCACTCTATCCTCTGATAAATGTAAGTTTCAAAGGTCATAATTCATTAACAAAGTTAAAGACTGTATAATAAGTACACAATGATAGAAAAATAAAGAAGTATCAACTTCTGAATTAACTTCTGCTCCTTCTCTCAGTTAATTTATTTATGGTGAAGACTCTCCATGCATATATATCCTCTTTGCTGTGTAGAAAATCATAAAATGCACTACCTACCGTTGAACCCAAATAAGGCTTGGAGCAAGACAAGATGGACCTGGAAGGAACATGGATAACTGTCATCTTTCTTCTGCTTTCAGAGCTAAAGAGAAACAGTTAAACCAACTGAAGGCTCTATATCTCCCTTTTTGAAATTATGGCAGAGGTAAGATAAAAGCACAAGCAACCCTAGCGTCTCAGGGTGCCTGATTACTTTGGTATGAAACAAAGCTCCGTGTGACAATACTGAAGCCTGTCTTGCACTACAGTATCTATGTGGGAACCACTCAAACCCCCTCCGTGTAGGAGGAGATGGTCCGAGTCACACAGCTCTGAAGCCTTTGAGAGCAGTATAAGCCACTCTAAGACAAGGTAATGCACACAAAGTTAAATACTTTTCATCCTTACAAGTATATATTCATGTGAAGACTGACATGACAGAACTCAAAAGTAAAGATTACAGGATTGCGCCCCTGCATTGATTTCTTTGAGGGAATTTCAGATGCGTAAGAACCACTGAACTGGACTGTGGCTGGTGATCAGCGGAGTGGTGGCTGTGAAAATTTTTAGGTGCTTAAAATTTAGTGCCAAACAGACCAAAGGTTACCCCTGAAACTAGGACAGAGAAAGGAAAAAGTCAAATCTGGATGAAATACAGGCAAATTTTTAAACAATACGTGAGCTGCAATTCTTAACCAGCTATGTTTTCAAGGCAATTGCGGTTGAATATTTTTATTCAGTCAATTCTTTTATTGTAGGTATATTGTTGTGATGAATATTCAATTAAATACCTGAAAGAAGCATGCTTTTTTGGACTAAAGTTTAAGAGAAAATAGTCTGACCTGATTATATTTAGCAACTTCTTAGAAAAGACAACCATTTTTACTGTGCTACAAAAATATTATAATCAGCATACGTGTTCGTCTTTGTTCTGGTGTATAAGTAATAGGAAAATCTTGGCTGCCATTGTTGCAGATTGGTAGTATTCAAGCCTAGTAAAAACAAAAATTCTTATGAAAACGGGGACTCAGCAAGCACAGCAGTCACATTTTAAGCCACAGTATTTCGGCTATTTTTTATTAAAAAAAAAACAAACAACACAACAACAAAAAGTCCAAGTTCATTGAAAGGACCAAAAGGGCTACATAGAAAATCTCTTTTAGAAGCACTGTTGATCTGAAGGAGAACAAAAATAAATCAAAAACTCTTTTCCATCACTTTTGCTCAGTACCCCCATGACTTCAAAAACTAATTTATTGTAAAGTTTGTAAGAGAAAAAAATAAAAGTGTTGTAGAACTAAGACTTCACTTATCAAGTTTCATCCTGGAGGGAATTTTTATAGCTGAGTTATAAACCCTCCACACTAGAGTGTTTATAATGGAAACGCTGACAAATGCGATAATAAACACCAATCATGGGGCCATAGTAGCTGGTCAGAATGTGGATGCAGGAGTTTGCAGCGCTATCATAATATTTTGTCCTGTTTCCAGCACTAATTTGCTTAAACCTGCTTACAGGTTGAGCAGCTGTAAAACAAGATCAGCCTGACTATAGATCGCAAAATCATTTGATTATTTATACTTCTCTTAAAAAGCTTGGAAATGCCTCTCAAATATGATTTCATTTAGACTTTTCTTTTGGTTTACATGTCTGAATACTAATCGTAATGTGATAGCTTCAAGGGAACTCAACTTTCTACCAAAAGGCAGCCTTCAGTGGACAAAGAGAATATAAACAAACACGCCTCAAACCAGGATCTAAAAATGGGCTATGATCAAACAGCTCTAAGGCTTTAAAAAACCCCTTATTATCTTTTCCCAGAAGTAATTGACACTGTCAGTTTTTGTTCTTAATGCTGTGATAATGGTATGGTGCTTTGGGGAGACCAGGGACGGCGATTGGCCTCAGCCTTGGTGGCAGCGGGGTTTCTGAGCAAGGGAAAGGCCTTTCAGTAGAGTGGGTGAAATCCTAGCTGTGCTGAAGTTAGCTGCCCTTTTGCAGTCACTTCACCGGGTTTTGCTGGGTTCCCAAGCGGGATGTGCTGTTTTATTGCACTGACTCCACAGACCAGGATGCAGCTATCTTGGATTGAGACAAGGGTGAGGGAAGAAGGGACCCCACAGTCTTGTTTCTGGGAGATGGGATAGCACACCAGCAAGAAGCTTGTCTGCAATGATTCCAAAACATTGTTTGTTTATATTCTTAGCAGACTGAGCTTCTGGGACTTGAGCACATCCGCATGGGCCAAGCGATAGGTCAGTATGGTATCTCGCTGTTTCACTGAGGTCTTCACAGGCATAAGGGCATGCTTTAGTTTTAACACGTGTGTCTAAGGGGAAAATTGCATCTAGACTGCTGTTCTGGTAAATCTTTGACGGTTTTGGAAAAGCCCCGTTCATCAGGGTCTCAGCTGCTATAAACCAATGCGTGGCAAAGAGGCCACTCCAGTCTTTGATACAACATGAAGTACATCTCGATACTTTATCTGTGCTGTTTGCATACTGTGTTCATTGGCTTACACCGCAACTGCATCTTTAAGTTCTAATGTCATTTTCAGAACCAGTGGCTCAAATAAGAATGCTACTACTGTTCTGTATTGCTGCTGCAAAATTTCCAGTGACCCATCAAAAATCAGGATCCTTAAATGCAGGATCCAGACTGTGATTTGCATTTAAAAATAAAATGTAAAATTTTCTTTCTGCTTTTCTCTAGTGCTTAACACAAGTATGGAAAAACCTTGGATCTTGAACAAATTCCAATGTTTTGTTATCAAACCAAGAAAAGAAAACCAATAATTTTTTAATTATCTGATACAGACGTGTTTACATTATGAATCTCTCAAGTTAAGACTCTGTGTGCTGTAGACTTCTAATTTTATCCAGTGACATGAGCAAGAAAAAAATATGAAAAGATATATAACCGTGCTGTGGAAAGCACAGTTGTATAGAGATCATAGAGAAATAGTGCTAAGGAGTGAATATTGAATTGCACTTTTCATTATCCTAAAAGAATTTGTCTTCATCGTTTTGCTTGAGACAGTGGTAACAGTAAAATACATCTGGGTCATGTGAACAGTTGTTGATTTTGGAACATTGTTCATTCTTAGTTCCTTTCTTCATTTTATTTTTAGGAAAAAAAAAAAAAAACCCACAAAAAATCAACCCCAAACCATCTGAAGAGGTGAAACACCCCAGTTTCTAGAGAGGATCCAGCTGTGTTAACTATCCAACTGCCTCTTGGAAAAAAAGCATTCTGACAACTGGAGAGCAGATGCCACGTGTGGAGTCAGGGAGGTCAACAAAAACAAGTGGAAAATGAAACCAAGGAAACAAGTGAAAAGAGAAAGAATATTAGAGTATTAATGCAGGATATTAGATCACTCATGATAATATTAAAGGGAACTGAATGAGAAAAAAGAAGACTCACTACAGGAGCTGACAAAAACATGAGAGAAGAAATCAAAGAAGTACCAGGGTGGGATTTAGATCTTAGCCAAACCAGCCTGACTCCAGATTATGCCTTGATTGCGCTAATATCACGACAATTTTATGTAATGGAGATAAAAGCTGTCCTGCGAAGTCATGCAGAACGACTTCCCGGGATGGGACATTTGCTCCCAGGCTTAAGGCAGGCCGGGCTGGCCCTGAACAGACTGTTTGCTGCCCGTCTGCTGCAAAAAACGGGGAGAAATCCAGGTCTTTGCTAGAAGCAGCCAAGGGAAAGTGCCAGCAGCAGTGAAAGCCGGGGAAGGGGAGCGGGAGGGCAAAGACCCACATCGGGAAGGGACGGAGAAGTTTCTAGGGGAGACCCCCGGGTCCTTGCCCCACTCCCAGCCCGGCCATGGCCACCCCCCACCCCCCACCTCGATATCCCTGAGTCTCCCCCTGCTAACAGGCCGGTGCGAGGCGTTGA
>NW_009647218.1:3003603-3006456 GCF_000708025.1 Charadrius vociferus | reverse complement strand
GGCCCGTCACCGCTCCTCGCCCCCGTCGGGCCGCCCCGCACCGCCCCGCACCGCGCCGGTCCGGGCCCTCCTCCGCCAGGTCCTGCTCGGTGCGAGCGACGGCGCTGGCCGCCCACACGCAAGGACAGAACCGGTCCCGGCAAGAAAATCGTGACAACAAACGGTTGCGTCCAGATGTTCCGATTTACCGGCCCCGTCACACACGGCATGGACTTGGCAGGCTGGATTTCAAAGAAAAGGGAGTTGTTGTTTATTTAAAAAAAAAAAAAAAAAGCAGAAAGCGCTAGGTTAAAATGCACACGCCGAGATTTTCCTGGTCCCTGGCAGGCAGCTGGGCAGGCAACTGGCTCCGCTGGAAACCTACTCTGCAAACTGGACCAGCTCTGCTGCCCCGGCCGGACCTTTCTCGAAAGCAAAAAAATCGCAGAATTTTAAAGCAAGTGAGAGACGCAACACCAACCAAAAGGCCCCAGACCTTCCTCTTTTTTTCTTTTTCTCTTTTTTTCTTCTCTTTACAAAAATTATATATATTAGCAAATCTACACATACCGAACCTCTCCATCCCTCCCCCCGTCCCCAACGCACACTTCCCCAAACACTCCTCGTTTTGCATCCCACACCCACACGGTCCCGGCTGCGGTGGGAGAAGCCAAGGCAGGAGCAGGGCTCTGTGTCCCGAAGAGGGAGATGCCCGGGGCCACCCGCTCGGTGCCGCAGGTTGTACCCGGTCCCCAGCCCCGTCCCACCGGGCCCCGGCACTCCCTAGCTCGCCTCCTGCCTGCTGCAGCCGTCCAGGAGCTCAGTCATGAAGGAGATGTACAAAATGTCCAGGCGCAATGTCTCTATCCGGGATAGCCTCTTCTCGTAGGCGAAGGTGGGCACCTTCTTCCTCAGCTGATCAAACGCCTCGTTGAGGTTGAACATCCTCTTCCTCTCCCGTATGTTGGCAGCCTGACGCTGGGCGTAGGTGATAACCCGCTTTCTCCTGGGTCTGTCCAGGAGGGAAGCGCTGCGCATCCTCTCCTCTTCCTCCTCCTCCTCCTCCTCGTCTTCGGGATCTCCATCTCCGAAGGCAGCCAGGGGCAGCCCCCGGGCCATCCCCTCCCGGAGCGGGAGGGGTCTGGGCCGGAGGTGACCTCGCAGAGCCCCAGGCTCGGCCCGGCTCGGGGGGGGCCCTGAGGGGCGCCCAGGGAGAGGTCGGCCACGAAATCCAGCACCGAGGCGCCCAGCAGCCCCTCCGGGCAGGGCACTTGCGGGGCTCTGCCGTGCAGCTCATCCAGCAGCCCCGGGTGCTGGTGGGCTGGGAAGAGGCTGGCTGACATCTTACTTCAGAGAGGGTTTAATCTGGTCCCCCCATCCCCAGCCCCAGCGGCGTTAATATTTATAACCCCCCGGATAACAGGATTAGCAGGACTAGAAAGAGCGGCTGTAAAATTTCTCGCCGTGATGCTGATGAGAGGAGACAGGCAGCCCCCTCGGGGACGCGTGGATGCTCCCGAGAGAGGAGTCCCCGGCGAGTCAATCCTGTCACAGTGATCAAGGACAGTTCCTTCTTGGCAAAACCCTCCGCTCTTACCTGCTGAGCACTTTTGTCTCTTCTTACACACCCGCAACCAAACGATTTTCAGCCTCTTTAAAGCCCGCAGCCGCAGAGCCCGGTCTCCACTGGGCTTGTTTTCCTGCTGTCTGTCGGGATCTCTGAACCCTGAGAGCCAGCCTGACAATTGATGTCAGGCAAGAGCATGTATGCTTTTAATGATGTCTTGAAGAGGGGACCTGCACGCAGAGGGTCACAGGGGAATGTTTACCCTGTATCCCAGCGCAATGGGAGCTGAATGACAGGACCTCCATTAGCCTAAGTAAGCATTGTAGGGGACCCGATATTGCATTCCCAGTAGTAACTGTTGGAATCGCCTCTCCATTCCCCCTAAATCCCCTTCAACTAGAGTTCAAACATCTTTCCAGCGTGGCGGTAAAAGCCTGCTTCGTAAAGCTCATTTCGGTGCAGGCAATCTCAAAGCACTTGCTTTGAAACTCCTTCCTCCTGCCCATGGAGACGAGGATAAGCTGGTCCCAGTCAGGGCAGCGGTTCCTCCTACACCTTTTCTAGGAGGCGTCCCGGTCACCGACGGCGCACAGAGGAATCAACCGGACTGCAGGCACTGATAACGCTGGATACATTGATAACTCTGGATACACAGCGCAAAATACCGTGACACGCACAGAAACACACCCGTACACCCGACACCGCTGAATACCTTTCTTTGATCAAGGTTTCCTTGGGGACGGACCTCGGGGATTGTTTTGCTTTTTGCCTTGGGAGGCTGCAAGAGGTGAGGGGTTGTGTGTCCTCACCCTCCCACACCACAGACTGTCTCTTGAGTAAACAGCCTGGCCCTGGCAGTCCCTTGGCAGCGTCGGACACAGCCGAGTTGAGTGGGATTGATTTTCTTTGGCACAGGCTTTGGGCACACAGCTCGGTCGGGAGCGGCTGGCCATCGCTCTCGTGCTGCCTGCCTAAAGTCTGGTCTTCGCCTTTGTCATGCGTTGTTGTCACTCTCGCTTTGGGGCTAATTAGCCTCTAATTTCTAAGGGGATCTCAAAGCCCATCAGATCAAAGGAGGACGGGGGCTGGGGGGGGTGGGGTGGTGGTGGTGGTGTGGGTGTAACGGCCGAAGGATGCCGCTCCCCCAAAATCCTTCCTGTTTGCCTACAGGACCGCAAACACTTCTCACGGCGGAGCGGGATGTGCCGGCATTTATACAACACCGTGAGAGAACCGCGCATCCCTTTTTCCTAGGAAAGATGCCTCGGGAAAGACACTTCTCCTCCCAGCTCATCCCCTCCCTTCCC
>NW_009647218.1:2981173-3003427 GCF_000708025.1 Charadrius vociferus | reverse complement strand
TACCTTCCCCCCCTCCTCTCCCCCCCCCACCACCGGCACTTGCCGCGGCAGCGAACGGCGGCGTTGTGCCCGCTTTAACGATTTAATGGCATGCCTGAGGCTAAATAAAGAGCAAATAGCGGGGAGACTGCTTTTATTCCTGACGGCGCTAAGAGGTTTCTTAGTGAACAGGGGGAGAGTGGCTCAGAAACGTGCTTATTTATGACAAATGCCGTTCATTAAAACACCTGGTGAAAGAACTAATATGGCAAAGAGGAGCTGTAAAGCATCTGTTAAGAAAAGTACTGACTAGAGAGCATCCAAAAGTAACAGTAAGCAGAAGAGCTCTAAATGTTGTGTTACATACAAACGCTCGGTGGAGGAAAGATCAGATAAATATTTATGATCGATCCGCAAAGGAATGTAACTTGTTAGAGCTCCTTTTAGGTGAGGTGGCAAGTATTTCGTTTAAAGACGTGGAGGTATAAATTAAGGACAAATGTCAGCAAAGATGTGTCACCACAGGGTGCAAAATTATCGAGGAACTACAAATACTTCAGATAAGGAAACAAATGAATGGAGAAATGTGAAATCGTCAGCTCTGCGTCAATCTTAACCCAAATTTCCCGTCGTGTGGGAAATCGGCGGTTAGAAGAGGATCGAGCCACGGTCTCTGCAGAAAGAAACTCTTGCTCGCGTCTCTAGTTTCAGATTTTTGCAGGATACAAACTACAAAGACAACCGGAACCAAAAGCGTTTTATATTGCGAGAACGTAAAGGGAGAATGTTGTTGAGTCAGTGTTGGACCACAAAGGGATATAACATAAAAGATTAATGCAGAGTGTGCCTGTCACTGAATCCTTAAAGGAAGCGCTAAAGCCAGGACTAAGCCAGGACTGCGGGGTCCTAGCAGAAAATGAAGACTTGTAGCCAAAGTGAATCCTCCTGTCGAACTGATGTATTATTTTTTTTTTTATTGCTGCTTTGTTCCCTGTTTTTTTTCCCCCCCCTGTTATTCAGGCTAAAATATTTATTTTTCTCCTATATTAACAGTTTTAAATTATGTATAATAAGCTGAATGAACTGTTATTTGAGGTATGTTTTTGAACATATTTGGTGATTTTTATCCCATTGGGGAAAGTACGGAGCTGAGGAAATGTGTAATGAATAATCATGCTGCAGGGGACAGCTTTTCAGTGCATAGACAATGCAATGATGTAGGGGAAGCAGGACGAAGTCTCATGAGAGGCTGTTTTATACTCTGAAATCTTCTCAGACCAGATTAGGTGTTCAAACGTGTGTTCTAGATTTGTTTTAACCAAGAATACAATTTGCTCTGTGATTGTTTACCTTCCTTCACCCACCTGATATCCTACATTTTCATTTCACTTATCACAAAAAAATTTGCTCACGAGATGTTTACAGATGCTGACCTACATCTGCAACTATTTGTGTAATTGTTCTTCTTCAGAAGTATCTATGATATGATTCTTGATAATTTTGAAAATCAGTGTCTCTTAGCAAGTCTCCCTATATAACAAATCCAATATCCTTTGTACTGGCAGGTACGAGGAGAACGTGCATTTTAATTCAGTGTACATCTATGGAAATAGTTTTACTCCTTTTATAATCCTGCATGCTGAGTCCCTGCGCCGATAATTTTCCACCTTGTCACACAAGAAAAGACAGACACTCTGATGACTTCGTATTACTGATTGAGATTTTATGGATTTTACCAGTGACTTGTACTTTACTGGAAAATTCACTGGAAGTAAGTGGTGATCTTGGGATGCTGAAATAAGGGGGCACCATCCATCAGACATGGCTTTGTAAGTAAAGAGCTGAAAGTTGTTGTCGACTCCAGAAACCACAAAAAGTTAGATGTGCAACTGGAAAAAAGATGCCTACACACTTTTCTTGTAAAATGGGAAAAATCTTCTCCCCTTCAATTGAGCTATTAATAGCAGAGAGTGGCTATCATTCTCAAACCCTGGCCTGAATAACAGAAACAGATGTACCGGGTAGCAGGCTAATGCTGTCTCTTTCAGCTTATCGGCGTTGCAGCTGTCTGGTCTTGTTGTTAAACCTTAAAAATTACAGTAATGTCCATGGATCAGGACCTCATTACCTTAAAGCGCAGAGCAGTTCCTGTCCTGTTGAGGTCACAGTTTGCATTCCTGACAGACCAGACCGCATCAGCACAGTATATATGTGTGGAGATAGGGTGAACTCGCAAGGGAATAGACAGAGGAAAATATCTTAGCTTAACACTTGGTCAATCAGAGGTGGAGAGGAAGTGACTATGGGCACCACTGATGAAATAATACAAAAAGGAAGTTTTTAAGAAAATCTAGCTGAAGACTGGTTAGTTTGATTCTAGAAGAATGTAGTGGTATTCAGATGAAAGTAGATCAAAATGTGATTGAACGTGGTATCACTGGAAGGGTAAAGGAGCGCTCTGATGTCTCAATGCGTTATGAGATTATATAGTCAGGGAACACTGGACCGTGATAGAATTTATGTTCAAAGAGTTTATGTCCGATTCATTTGTGAAGCTGAAGGAGGCCAAATGAAAAGTATTAGATGAATTGGTCAGTACTGTTTCAAGTGGCTTGCAGTGAAACCAGAAAGGAGGAGACTGCTGAAGCCGAAGTCAAATTCAAAGCTAATGTAGACCAGAGGAAGCAGTGACTTGATGGTTCAAACAGCTGGGAAAGCTTTTGATACGTTGGAGATAGATGAGGTGTATGGAGATGAGAACAAGTTACCTCACTTTGACTGCTGCAGAACTCACATGCTGAAAGAATTGATTGACTCCATCAGTTAAGAAAAATAAAATGGATGCTAGAAATGGGCCCGTATTATCTAACTGCTGGCTCTTCTCCAATTACCAAGTTATCATGGAGACACTGAGTTCTGCAGAGCACCTGTAGTGGACTCCACAGGACACTTGAAGTCTGTCGCCCCTGATGGACTTTCCAAGGAGCTTGGGGATACCGGCTCCTAACTTAGCTAACTTCAGTCCTGTGGGATGAACCTTGGCCCTAGATTTAGGGGTTTATGAATAAACACTAGAAAAAAATCCAGTAAGATATATATCCAGAGTACATGGGCAAAGACAACTGTATATATTTGAGTGCAGTGATTAGAATCTAAGTCTGTAAGAATTCTCTGCAACCTTACCTGTGTAGGCAGTATAAGAATTAACTTTATTGCTTATGTTGACAACTTATATGAGTACTCTCTTCTCACAAAGCAGGTGCATTATTACTAGTCCAGTGTAGGGACTAGTTCTGTTCTTAAAATCAGAATATATCCAGTGAAGCTGAAGCATCACGGTCTGGTATTAGCAGGAATTTTAGGCACTGCTCCCACGTACATCTGACTGCATGAATGCATCCCTGTGTCACAGCCTGTCTTTAACAGGACTCAAATTTGAATAGAAGTACCTATTTACAAAAATCAGGTTTCACAACTCCTTGAAAAAAATGTGGCATTCAGTAACATCATTGTTCTCTGACACAGGAAATCATTAGCAAAACTCAATATTTTGAGCAAAACCTAATAAAACTAGGCACATTCTGCCAGTAAAGTGCAATTCATTTCTATTTACAGTTGTATTACACACCATTTGAAGAGTTTAAAGAAGTAGCTGTTGATATTTCCCCATATGGGACCAAATGACGAAGAAAAAGTTTGAAAGTGCAGTTTTGGGTAAATCATAGACAAATGAAATGAATAGCTGTGGTTAGGGTGTGATGTGATTCATCATGCTTGTGAAGTTTTATGAATGATACTTTTTTCCTTAATCATAACCTTAGGGGCGGGAGGGATTGAGAACAGGACATGTATTAAGGTTGGAATGCCAACCTTAACTTTGAATTTCCTGGATTTTTATCAGTGTGCATGAAAAAATGTAATGTTTTTTAAACATAGCTTCTTTCATCTTGATTTTGCTATGTAAATACTGTTTGTGGAAAATGGAATGCTATAAAAATGTCTATTGTTTACCTAGGAGTCTAGATTTTTTCCTTAACCTTTGTTACAATTCATTAATTTTATTATTATATAATTATGTACTAGAGACATTAATTAACACTTTTTTCTCTTCCACTTCTCACAACTTGTGTTATGCAGGGAAATGTCAGGCTGAAAGTGATAGTTACTTAAAGATTTTGCTTTTATTTCAACAGAATAAACATATGTGTGATGCTGGACCCATATTCATTACCAGAAACCTGTACATAGACTCCATTTTTATTTGGTGGCATGACCTTGGGTCAAATGAGCCATTTTGTCTTTTGACCTACTCGGGTTTGAATCTTCTGACACTGAGAGAACACATGCCAGGTATGATATTCTACCTTTTGTTATTTTCATTTTTTTAGAATCTGGACATTACCTGCTTCATTTTATGGTATCTGGAATTGCCAGATGATTTTTTGTAGCTCACAAATGCATCTCCTGCAACTAGCAAGGATGTCTGCACTCAAACTCATCTCTAAAGAACAGGTCCCCTTTGCCAAGCTGCTTAACCATGTGCTGCCTTGCTAGCTTCTGGTTTTGTTACTCTCCTAAGGATATGGAATTTCCTTCCTTGCTAGTCCTGAATACTCTTTTGATAGTTTGTGGCTTTGTGCATATTTATGACAATACTCTCCAATTACAGTATCACATAGTATCATTCTCACTGAATTTCCATTTCATTCCAGTTCAACACATTAGAAGCTACTAATATAATGAATAGTGTTTTCTTTCTTTCTTGTTGATCAGTGTTTCATCTTCATTTTTTTTTTCTGTGATACATAAGCCATGATGTAAATATAGGATTAATAATGTTTCTCGTATTGTATCAGCCACCATATCATTGTGATTGATAGATATGGAATGAATAAGTATTGTTTTTTGTTTGCAGATGGGAAGCAGAAATAGAATAATATGGCAAATAGAAACAGAACAACTGTGGCAAATAGAACAATATGGCAAATTGGAATTGAGGGTTATCCAGAATTTAATTTTTGGGAACATTTGTGTCATACAGCCTTCTTATCTTAATAAAATCCCATTAAGTTACTCTGCTGAGAGCACTAGGCCCATCCATAAGTGGTATACAATTTTTAGATGAAATATTTTTAATACATATAAATCAAGTAATTTATTAACACGTATCTGGAATGTGTTTTTGTTAACCACATGGAGACAGCTTTGATTGCTTACTAACTTAAAAGAGTTTGATTTTGAATATACAACTTTTTTAAAAAATACATACCAATTTTATTGTTATTTTCTAGATTTTTTAAAGTAAACTGCAAAATGAAAGCTTCCACCAGATGTTCCATCAATATGTGTTTGTGGCAGGGCTGAAACCTTTAGATCCATCATGCTACTTGCTGCCTTTAAACCTCTGAAGCCAAATATTCTCCCCAACCACCTGCCATCAGGACCTGAGGGAAGATGGCATACTTTGCCAGAAGATTTCACAGATGCTTGGTGGCCTCAAAAGAGGATCGAGGAGAGGATGATTTGTTCCTGTCTACAAAGGGAATGTGACTTATTGGAGCTTCTCATTTCTAATAAATTAGGTCCCACCTGATCTATCCTTATCAATGTCCTGTCTCTTTTTGTGTTATGATTCACTGCCGTGTCCCATCTCTTCTCTCTTAAACTGTCCTTTCTCCTATCCTCCCTTCTTGGGCTTGTTACCTCAGTTTCCACGAGGAACATGGTCTAGTCTTACCTCCCTGGGCTTCAATCTTCTACTCACCTCCTTAGGTTCTGCTGTGTTTTTCCCAAACTCCGGCTTCTCACAGTTTGTTTATTTTTTCTCTCTCTCTTTAACCATATAGCCCCTTTTCATTTGCAGTTAGTGCTGTCCATCCCCAGGCCTTGCCCTGGCACAACAGCTTAGCGTTGCGCTATCTTTATCTGAGCTCAAGCATGGGTAGAACCCTTAAGGAATCTGGCAATTCTAATGCAAACGTGTAAGTAATCTAAAATATTTAAAGGCTTATCATTTGTTGTCTACTTTAGCAGGGCAGGTCTTCAACGAGATATCCTCTCAAAAACATTTGATTTTTAGAAGTCTGAAGGATGAGGAAAACAATGCATTTCCCAGTAGCTTTGCTCTACACATAGTCATTTTGACAGGATTACAGAATAAAAAGGTGTCATTAATGTCAGTGTAACTGATTTTAACAATTCATGACATTATCAGTAATAATCATATTAACATCAGTATTAAAGTTACTTAAACTGGTGTTAGTTACATAGAACCTTAACAGCTAGTAGGTAAGGAAGTCCGAACATATCATGAATGAGTAGAAGGCTTTTAGAACTAAATAAGGATCAGTTGGGTATGTTCATACCTCGGAAACTGGTGGCCTGGCCCTGGCTATCAGGGAAGAAGACCAGACATTACTTTTGAGGTGAAGTATTTCTCCCATTCTTTCCTGAACATGAAGAAGAGGAGACTTTCCTCTGTTATCCCCTCTGATTATCACCAACATATTTTTTCCTGTCACACATTAGATTAGAAGATCTTCCAGGCAGGGACTGAATCTTCCTTTATATTTCTGCTGTGACTGGTAAGAGAGGAAGTCCAGATATTACTGAGCTCTTTAGCATTACTAGAAGATGAGGCAAAGATTAGCTTTTAGGCAGTTAATGAAAAAATAGTATATTTTAAAGGGAGGAAGAGTTAACAGAGTCATAGCCTAGGTGGAGAAGGGGAAGCAGGAGGTCTGAGTACCCACTGCCTTGATGGCAGTGGTGTGAAGGGAAGGTGAAGCCTTTCCTCCTGCACTAGTAGGGCTGGAGAGAGAGCTAGAGCTAGTTATGGGAAAGTTCCCACACACAGATGAAGCCCAGAGCTCTTGGAGTTGAAAATGGGTTTAATTTTCCAAATTCCAAATTCTGCCCAGTGAAGGGAAAACATGACATAGGCAGGCTGAGCTTAAAAGTTGTAGCAACTTCTGTAGTGCTACTCATGGGCACAGTGGTTTGAGGGCACAATAGTAAATCAAACTATACATAAGTAATAAATTTTAAAAGCAGATAGTAAATAAAAAATGCACCCAAGTGAATGTTCAAGGCTAGAAAGTGAGGAATTGAGGACTCATACTCCACCTATTCTGTAAATGCACTGATATCAATAGAGTTTGTTCATGTCCTCTTCCCCAGGTCATCTTTGCTCAAGATTTGCCCAACCTCAGAGAATTCCTGAATAATGCAGTCTCATCCCCATTTAGGGATTTTCCCCAGGCTAGCGATGAGGAACAACAGTCTTAATTCATTTGCACAAAGGATATGGTGAATCACAGACAGCTTCATCCTTGCCCCAGACCACAACTGCAATTATATAAGTACCTAAAAAAGGACCTCCAATTATTTACTGCTACCCATGTAAATCCAGGGTCCTGGCTATCATCTGTTTTGCTAACACTAGAGTGAGTGAGTGAGTTGTAGAGACTAATATTATTCTGTTACTCTGTCTTTTCATATTGGCTTCCATTCAAACATCACGTAGAATGTGCTAAACTGCAAGTATGGGCGTGTACATAATACACCTGCAAAATGTGTGAGTATATCATCTTGTGAACGGGTAAAATGAAGAGAAGTAGGTTCAATTATTTGCAATGGATTACCAAAATACATTAGTTGCAAAACTAAGAGCAAAACCACTGTCTCTGGTCTACTAACTTAATTCTTTAATTGCTAGGTAATCCTGGCTCGCAAAGTCAGGGAAAGTCAAATCACTCACTTTTTCTTTCAAAGCTAAACCTCTCTGGGATTATCTCATTTGTGAGACCAGATCCAGAGAAAATAAGTTAGGAATGGAACAATCCCTTTTAACTTTAGCTCCAGAAAGACTGAATAATTAGGCAAATCTATTTTCTTTCCTACTTTTCATAAATAAAAAAAGGACACATATAAATCTCATTTTACTTAGCTCAGGTAGAAAATCAGCATTGTGAATTAAAATCTTGGTATACAGTAGTACACAGTATTAATTCAGAATGAGTGTCCTAGGATGTTAAAGATTAGCCATGGTGGTTTTGGTTTAGTCTTTATTGCTATGAGAGATTTTTTCCAGGATTTCTTGACTCATTCGGCTAAGCCTGTGTTGAAAGGGAGTTTCTTAATGCATTCTGAAGCAATCACATCATTTGTAATTTTTTCTTTTTTTTTTTCACTTACTGTTTAGTACTGGAGTTAATTTCTTCAGAATATTTTAAACCACATCTGTTTTAATTGCATCATGAATTTTTGAAAGTATTAATATTATTTGATTTATTATTCAAAGACAAGCATAGTTAGGATGTTTTAAAGAAGTTGGGAGAACAAGGAGTTCTAGTTAATAGTCCTTTAATATTCAAAACCATTATCTTATCAATAATTAAATTAAAGTTAATCATTGGATAAAAAGAACTGTAGATCTAGGTAGTTGCATAAAGTTACTAAGAGACATATTTACCCCAGTGCTCTTTTTGGTGACAATGGATTCAGAAAAACTTCCCACTGGCCACATGTAATGCATATTAGGCCTTTTACAAAATAGTTTTGCTCAGACAGATGAAAAAGAAGCAAACACTTGCAATATCACTCTGCAGATAAAACGACATGTTTTCAGTCAATGATAGAACTTATTGCTATATGGTCGGTCTTAAGCTTGACAGCAAAGTGTAGGAAAAATAAAGAAACTCAAGAGGGCAAGAAGTCAAAGGTTTAAAAATGAGCATTTTTTTTTACAGCAGAGAAAAGTTCTCTAACACTGACTCAGAAAAAAAGACAAAAAGATTCAGTACATCTCTTCCAGAACTTGGACTTTTCAGATTTTATCTGCTGCTGTTTACCAATTTACTTTTCACGTTTCCTAAGCAGACGGCCTACAGAAAAGCATCATGAAGCCACAGGAATCCTTTTTGTCCATCAGCCTATGGAAATCCTTCCTCATTTCAGCTTCACAGGTCAAAGACTGATGCTTGGAACATCAAGGACCAGTGTAGCCTTATGCATCCACTTGACCAGTCTAAGACCTCTCACTAGCTCTCCTTTTGGCTAAAAAGGAACATTCCTGATGAATTAAAATGCAAAGGGAACATGCAAAAAGTGGGAAGAAAACAGCTGAAAATGCATGTTTATAGTGCTTTTCTTTGGTATTTAGGGACAAGAATGTGAAGACATTCTGGTCAGAATTAAAGTAGTCAGGGACGTAATGGTGAGAGAAGACTCTGCAGATATCTTAGTTGAAAAATAAAGTTCAGGAAAAATGCCATCTTCCAGTACCTAAAGGGGGCCTACAGGAGAGCTGGGGAAGGACTTTTTACTAGGGCATGTAGTGACAGGACGAGGGGGAATGCCTGTAAACTGGAAGAGGATAGGTTTAGATTAAATATTAGGAAGA
The DNA here is from genome assembly GCF_000708025.1 of Charadrius vociferus. Lineage (NCBI taxonomy): Eukaryota > Metazoa > Chordata > Aves > Charadriiformes > Charadriidae > Charadrius > Charadrius vociferus. The sequence continues at coordinate 2,994,045 of NW_009647218.1, read as the reverse complement.
AGTTTTTCACTTTGAGGGTGGTGAGGCACTGGCACAGGTTGCCTAGAGAGGTTGTTGAGGCCCCATCCCTGGAGGTGTTCAAGGCCAGGCTGGACGTGGCCTTGGGCAACCTGGTCTAGTGGGAGGTGTCCCTGCCCATGGCAGTGAGGCTGGAACTCGATGATCTTCAGGGTCTTTTCCAACCTAAACCATTCTATAGTTCTATGATTCTGGTCAGAATTAAAGTAGTCAGGGACTTAACGGTGAGTTTGACGAGTTAGACAACCCGGTGAGAGATGGTACAGAAAAGGTTGAAGTAGACTTAATTGTTTTTGTCTTAGTTTTCACAGGAAAAGCCTGATCTCATACCTTTGTGTGGACCAATGCAGTTTGGTAAAGAGAGGGAAACCCAATAATGCAGTAGAAACAGGATAAATATTACTGACAGAAGTTTAAAAATAATGGAGCTGGGTGGGATTCACCCAAGGCCTCTGAAAGAGCTGGCTGAAGTGATTGCAAGGTTGCTGTTGCTGAAAAAAAATGTGGTTATCAGGGAAGATCCCTTGATAGCTAACGCTATGCCCATCTTGAAGAAAAGTGGAGGACTTGGGGAATTGTAGGCAGTATTAATCCCTGTAAGGACTGTAAAGCATGTCCCCTTGGAATCTGTATTCAAACACATGAAAGATCCCTATGTTAGGGAGAGCACGGGAGCAGACCAAAAGATGTTATTATTGTCAGCCACTTGGCACTGATGAGGCTGTATAAGGAAAACAAAGCCTAGTTTGGAGCCCCCTAGTAACTGAGGGATGCTGAGAAAACAAGAGGTTGCAGTGATGCACTTTGAAGGTGATCACGAAGAGAGATTGAAGAATCTGGACTTGTTTAGTCTGACAAAGAGGAGGCTATGGAATGATCTATTAGCAACCTAGCAACCTGCGACTACTAGAAAGGGAGATGCAAAGGTGACAAAAACACCTTAGTCGTGGCAGACACATAGCACAACACTGGAATAGGCTGCCCAGAGAGGATGGGGAATCTTCATCCTTGAAAGTTTTCTAGACAGGACAGCACTAAGATATGTCTGACCTGACCTAGTGCTAGCAAAAGTTGTGTGGGACAGATCTCCAAATGTCCCCTGCAAACTGCATTTCTATGGTCTCATGATTCTTGGAATCCGGAGTTCTGAACCCCAGTGTCTGTCCCCCTTGAAATAGCACACTTCCTCCCAACAGGAGGAGATGACATACCCCCTTGTCCTCAGGTTCTGAAAAAGTTTCCACGTAGAATTTATTTAGGATACATGGCCAATAAAATCTCTTCATTGTATTGGTCGTTATGGCATCTGCGAAAATACATGAAATATAGCAGAATATTTTGATACAATAGATCTGAGCTTTTAAATCAATGATGAGGACCCCAAAAGGCAAAACACTTATTTGTGTTCATAGATACTTGTAGAGCAATAGTGTCATTCACTTCAAGTGCGATGAGAACTTGAAGTTATCAAGTGCTTAAGTGGTTTGCTGGCTTGTGGCTTCAGTTCTTCTTTAAAATGAAGTAATGAAAGTAAAAGGCAGGGGGCTGTGCAGAATGCTCACTACTCACAAGCAAGCAACTAAAAAGAAAAAGTAATCAATGAGTCAGACAATTAACTATCTAAAAAACTAACCTGGAAGACAGTACCTTTTTTAATGGCTTATTTACAAAACTATTTAACCAACCAGAACATAATTTCAGTGTTCATATTCTTACCTTGGAATTTGTCCTATTCCGTCACGTGAACAGAGAACAGAGAACAAACATCTGGAATACTACATTAAAACAATTAACATCAGCATAGAATTGTCTTAATGATTAGATGATATGTTACCTAAACTTAGAGTGGAAACTCACTAATTTGTGCTGTATAGGTGAAGATATTGCATGTCATGTCTTTTCCTCTCTGCTTCTATTGTACAGAATTCCAAACTGAACTGCAGCTTTTACAACATACAGATGCACACAGATCCACATGCACGCCGTATGGATTTCACAGGACTGTAAATAATTTTAAGTGTTTGCATTGGTTGTTGGTTTTAATCTTTTAGATGCATGAACTCTTGAATTTTTATCAGGTTTTCACAAAACTTTGGTACAGGATTACGCATCTTAAAAAATTGTATGCTTTTACTGTAAGTCTGAGAAGAATTTATATCCCTAAGGCTTTCCTCTAGGATATCTTTTGACATCAAAAAGGTAAAATTATAAATAGATTCTATTTCTTTCAGATGTCTATTTAATTTTTTTTCTTCCAAACACTGTAATTTAATTTTAAAGTTCACTTTGAAAATAAACAATAAATGAATGTGTTTTCAGAGATAATGCTTTCTCTTTGCTCAAAATAAAAGCACACATCTGGTTTCTAAATTATTATCTTTTAATTGTGTACCTAATCACTAGTTTTGTGGAATTTCAAAATGGCATTTATTTACCAATCAGAAAAATATGTTGCTGACAGAAATCTCTCTTTTTGCACATGTATATACATAGCACTTGTTCTCTTTTATGTTCCATATCTATCATTTCCATCCACTTAGACAATGCTGCACATTTAAAGTGTTGTAAATACAACAAATATTCTTATTGTATAGTGCTTGCTATTTTATTTAATAGCAAAACCAGCTTATTCCGTCAATGGGCCTGTGTTCAATGAATACTGCTAGTATTATGTTCATAGACGTGAATATATATATAATATTCATTTGAACTCTACTGTTTCTGCTCTTTGCTATCATTCACAGTCTATTGATATAAAACAAATTCTATCTATCCTTCCACCCAGATGGTTGACGTTACATGTGATTGTATGAAAGCTCTGATATGAAATGCCTATGGCTTACTGGATTACCCTCTCCCCACATGTTTCAAATTAATAATAAAAAAGAAAGAAAAAAAGAACCAGTGCAATCTTGCTACAAAAGAACAAGAGTTTATTGTATAACAGGATTGCAGATGTGGAAAGGTGCTCATAATAAGGCTACATTATTTTTGTTTCGTTGTGCATCTGGAATGCCAAAGGATCTTTAAGGCACTAGGAGCACATACTAGACAGTCTTGGCTTTTTGATTAACTTAATATTCAGAGAAATGATTCATTTTTGTAAACTCTGTGCCATTCATCATCATATTGTCATTTATGTAATCACAAAATGATTTACAAAGTCAAGATTTTTTTCTAATTTCTGAAACAATTTTAAGACATCAAAGACTTTCAGATATAAACATCAAAGAGCAGCCCAAATCAGAGATTTCTGGCTAAGACAGTTTAGTTCATTTAATATCCTCTGGTTTTCTAAGGATTAAATTACAGCATATAAAATTCTTGGAATCTGTCTAAGCAAGCTGTACTGTATATTTATTATTTATTACAGTATGGCTTTTTTGTGGGGCACAGGACTTTGCGGTAGAGAAGATGCCATCTTTTCAATTTATCAAACCAGCAGCAAATTCTTGTGAAATATTAGAGATACAGTGATCTAATCCTACTGGGAATGGAGAGATGTGTTAACTGAGGAAATATTTGCACATGAGCTTAGGATGAAATGCAGTTCTTTCCTTGTAATCAGCCTGTTACAGAGGGATGCTTATATGAATTTAATAAGAGTATTCTGGGGAAAAGTAAGAGAAGTCAAGAACGAAATGACTTCTTCACAGGAGGAATAATTTCGGTTGCTATAGTTTATGGAAAACAGTAGGCTGGGTTTCTAGTATTGGCTAGGGATGTAATTCAGAAATGCTTTCCATTATTTTCATGATTTAGAGCAGGGTGACACCACAGAAGCTGGTCATATGGATACTAGGCATCGCATGCCACTGGCACACATGCCAAGTCTTAGCCAGAGAATTTAGAGAGCACAAACAATGTAACTTGATCTAGTCAAGAAATGAGACACGAGCTTTTTCTGTGCACAAGTGAAAATATAAACAAATATAATTTCATCCCCTATCTACCTAAGAAAGACAGGATATTAGGGATTGTGTTCAAATAATCAAGGTAGGTAGAAACGTATGCCTGGTTTACCAAATATCAAGGAGGATCCTGCCAGGGAGAACAGCTACATGAAATACAAGCTCGATACACAACTTGTTCCCACAGACTAAATAACTAAACTTCTAAATGCTTGCCTTTGAAAGACATGCTACCACCCTTTCAAAAGCAGCCCGCTTACCAGAGGAACTGAGTTTCTGGGAATTGTGTCTCATACTATACTATTGGATCTCATACTATACATCTCATACTATACAACAAGGTTTTGTCCACATGGACTTCTATTCTGATGTTCACAACAGGCTGGGTTAGTTCCAAGACAGTTCAGAAATGCAAGCAACAAAATGCATGGTTTCTAAATCAAAAACCATGGTCCTTTTATATTTACATTCCTACTCTCTCTGTTAGGAAGATAATGAGATTACATGTAGAACAGTCACATCAGACCTTGAATGCAGAATTATTGTTCAAGATAAACCTCCAGGCAAAAAAATATTCTATAAACAGGAACAAACACTTGACTTTTTACCAAGATTTTTATCTTTCAGATATTCCGGTGCAAAATTCTAAATTGCATGGCTGTGTATAACCACTGGAGCTCAATTATATCATTCTCTTTGCTCATATCCATGGAACTTTATTTTATAAATATGCTTTGCAAAAAAACTTCTGCTTGCCCTGTGTGAGGATGTGAGAAGAAGACATGTGTGCCATGCTGGTATAGCCCTGCTACCAGCATGAAGGACACCCTGCACATCAGTTCTTATTCCTATCCAACATTTTATGATCACATACACCACTGATGAAGCTTTGTGCCTAATCACTCGGAGAAGAGGGAAGACAAACTGGTATGAAAGAGACAGATGGGCACATCCTCCTCTGTACAGTTAATCCAGGTGAGACAAATACAGTTAACACTTTTAGACCGTGAATTCCTCTGGCTCTGGTTCCTTAACATATTTGCAAGGTGCCCATCATGATGCACTGTGTGGAGTAGGTACCCTGTAGTCAGGTATAAAAGCAATTTGTCAGTGGCTTGCATTTGGTGTGGTTTAGCTTGTGTTTGGGTTAGAAGAGGCTCCTGAGAAAGGAGGGGAGGAAGGGGACAAAGGCTCCTCTCAGCCTCCATCAGGATTGGATTAAACCCAGGAAAGACTTTCAGGGCTGAGTACAAGGAGCAGCCAAAGAGGAAGCCTCGGAACAAAAGCTTAATTTTAGCAGGCTTTTGAAGATGAATTTTAACTTAAGTAGGGGCTGGGATTTTCCTTTCATTGCTACCACATAACTGTTAGAAAGAAGCTAGAGACTTTGCTATCTAATTTAGTTAAGAAAATTGTAGAGGTAGGGTTACAGTCTCCTAGCATTTGAATAAATTCTTGCCCCAGTGTTAATACAGGGAGCTTTACTGAGGGATTTATTCTGTTCCAGTACGCATCTCTGTTTGCATGTATTTGGAGGAGTTGTGTATGTGCTGAAAGGGTTGCGGCTCTGTGAGGATTCTTTGAAAAAGGGGTTATAATTTTGGTACACTGGAATTTTGTAAAAGCTTGGCTGGATTCGGAAAGGACATACAGACTTTTAAATAAACAACATTTTGATCACATTGCTATTTGTCGTTCCTCAGAATATTATCCAAGGAGAACAAGAAGCTTTAACAGGCTTTATGTTTCCTGAGACAAGGGCCATTTTTAATGTGTTTTGTTCAGTGCCTCTGTGCACTCAGGCTCAAGTTCTGCCTTCAGGCGTTGCTAAAATAAAAATATTAAATTAAAAATCATGTCATATTTGCCCCACACCAGTGAATAAGAGAAGTATTATTTTAGGATTAATAGTCAAATGTTTCCAGCACCCAGTAGCATCCCCTGAAAAGCCATAGCATATAGGTACCTGCAGGACTTTCTCTGTCACACTCACACTCACGCACATGCTCACTCTCTCTACTCCTACCTTGGAGACATTTCTTTAGGTTCCCTACAGCTGACACCTGCTCCCGTAAGTTCCCTGTATGCCCTAGGTAGCAGTAGCTCACCTCGTTCAGGCACACTTGACATCTCTGTCCTTTCCCTTAGCTCGGGTTCTCTATATCAGTGTGTTTGTACACTAGTCCTTGTCCTGGGGGTGCTTTTCTTTACAATATAAGTGATTTCATTCACTCTTCATGGGCATATGGACACTGATTTCTGTATGCTGCTGTCCAAGTGACCATTCATGAACACTCGCCAATGTATTCTGCAATATTTCTTTTTATTTTAGATTCTGATTTATTGTCAAAACCAGATGCAGTGACATTCCTTATCAGTCTGATCAGCAGGCAGTGGCAAGCAGCTGTATTTGCCTAATAATATTGATGTTACTAATAAAATGTTGTATTTGGAGAATGCAGACTTTTAAAACTTCAATTTGACATTAATTGCCTTAAAAGTGGATAGAGTTAAGTATGTTCATATTTATAGTATTTATAATTTTAATTATTAACAGCTACAGTTCTTTTTCACCAACTCTAAGAAACAGCAGATGTTCTCATTTGTGTTGTATCCCTTCTTATTAATTGCAGAGGTGGTGAGTCTTCCAAGAGTGTGATATCACAGTATTACTGTTTCACTGAGTAAGCAGAGAAGCAGTGACTTTTTCAGTGCTAAAGATAAATCCAGTCAGATATTTTTATTTAAAGAGGTTTGGATTCAATGAGAATTTGGGGTTTAGCAGAACTTGGCCGTGTGATTTAGTTCTGCATTCTTTTTTTCAACCCAAAATTAAATATTGTTTGTCTAATCAGTCAGAAAATGTTGTAAAATATTGGTTTGGAGTTAACTTATTCCCCCATACCAATGTTTTGTGACATCCCTAGTCAGCAAACTAAAGAAGAAAAAGTGTTATTTGTAAAAGACAACTCACAAAATCGTGTCATCTCAGAGAAGCAGCTCATAATAGTTCACTAATAACAGCAGTATACATAATCCATGGATGGTGCTCTCCGGAGATTTATTCCAAAAGGCAATGAAAAGAGTTTTGACATGTGAGCTGCTGGTATGGTTGTTTGGACCTTTCATGGTATCTTTGTGGATGAAGAGAGAGAAAAAGCTCTAGAAGCGGCTCCTGTGGCAAGACACGATCTCTCATGTTCCTACTCAAAGGCTGACCCCAAGAGGAGAGACACAGATTGAGCAGAGATGTGCAACACGACATCTCTCTGATAGAATGGCAGGACTGAAACCCTGAGGGCTGAAGGGGTAAGCCTGTTCTATGTTAAAATTTCCCCACGCATGTTCCTTTTTCCTATGCAGTTATTTAGTCCAATTTAAAACTGTGGACAGTTGAACTCTGTGTGATTTGTTTAATTGGGGCTTAACTCATCTGTGAGATGGTTCCTAACAATATAAAGTGATTTCCACCCTGTTGATTAGCTGACCTTATTGAATAAGTGGCTTATGCAGATGTTCAAACAGCATTGTTACGTATATGAACAGTACCAATGGGCTGATGAGTTATTGACTGGTGGTGAGGTCCTGCATGGTGTGTGTGTTCCCTGTTCCTAGTGACTTCAGTGAGCATTAACCATCACTTGAGAGATGAATAGCAGCTCACGGACCTCAACCTATGTGTACTGGAAAAACCCTTCAGCTGGTAAAAATTTGCATGCGCAACTTCCATCTGTTGAATGGTTGGTCTGATATATTCGGTCCTCATGGCTCAGAACTATGTGTAAAGCTTGGAATAATAAAATCAGTGCTTCTTAAGGTCATAAACAGACTCCACATGTTCTGTTAAATTAGTCACTTAGTGATTGAATTATATTTTAAAGGAGTCCAATCTAGTTCATCTTTGCTGGTATGAACTCTTTAAAAAATGGTCCTTTTGAAGATGCCTCGGCTACTCTAGTACACGCCAGATGCTCACCATGGCTCTCCCTCTAATTTCTCTCATTCCAGATAGGTTAACAAACAAAAGTGATGGATATGCATGATGATAATGTTAAGTTTCATATTTCAGTAGTCAGGCTGTTCACTCTTCATGTTTTGAAAGTCCTGGGAATTTAAACCTGAACCCCAAAAGATGTATGCTCTTAACTTTTGGACTTCCTTTTAGATCATGTATCATGTAAGTACAAAATTCATTATATCATGGCTTGTAAAGTCTGTGCCAAATTGCAAAACTTTTAACTTACAGAAAGGATTAACCAATCCTTTCTGCTTCTATTATTTTCATGTCTCAATGGCTCTGCAGGGATTGCTGTGGTCTCATTATTTGTGAGACATGATACAGTATGGGACATGATAAAAAAAGGTAAGGAGGCCCTTGATAATTGCCCTAGGCAATGCTATCTACGTCTCAGACAGTTCATATGGTAATTGTGTTTATGTGAGCTCACCCTGGAACTATAAATCTCTTCTCTTGTAGTGGAGGGAGTTCTGAGGTGTTTTGGGCTAGCTTTTTCTGCTGCTTCGGTTATGACATTCTATCCATATAAATAAAAATGGTTTGCTGGCAAAAGTGATGCCTGCAAATGGATGAAGAAAGACCACAACTAAGACGTAACCTAGCTGTAACATAAAATATATGTTTATAATTCTAAGTCAAGTAAGTAATTTTTAATAGCGTGCCACATAAAATAGATTTACAGCTGTACTTCAGCAGTATCAGGATTTCAGAAGACGAGCATGATATTTCTTGTCAAGTGACACCTATATGCTTTTTATCAGACTGATAAATACAAACATGGAAGTAGAAATGTGTTCTTGACATAGAAATGGTACTGGTTTAGAAGCCTATGCATCTTTCTTAATATAAAATATCTGGGAAAATCAGCATGGGACTCAAACCATTTGGAAACCTGACTAGGTTTTGAATAAGTGCTTCCCTCTTTTCTGTAAATAGTGGAAAAGATATTTCTCAGCACATCAGCTGCGCTCTAATTACAGACTATGATACTAAGAAATAAGATAATGATGGAGACTGTCAGCCATAACACTTTCTGGTGAGCCACTGCTGTCATTTTTTCCCCCAAATATGACTGACACCCTTCCTTTAACCCTCCCACCCCTTAACCTTTATGTATATTGGCACAGTGGCCCCGCAACTATGTGAAGCACCATGTTTTTGTTGCTAAGCACTAAGGGAGAGTGAGCCATGGGAATCTTTAGCTATAATTTGTACTGAATTCTTTGAGGCTTTCCTTCAGCATGAACAAGCAGTGGAACTTTTAACTCATCCATTGGCATTATTGATGAAGCTGTGTTTGGCTTTTAGCGTGTTTGAAGGCCAGTGCCTGCTGAGTGATGGCTAAATACCAGAATCACTAGGCTGTCATTTATACAGGTTTAAACATGGATAATCATATTCACCATTATTAGGACCAGGCACTCTTCCAGTGTCTTCAAGGAATGCCACTTATTTTATCTCAAGTTAATTTGGTCCTGAATCTTCAAAGTGCCCTTGTAAATTAAAACTATTCTAATTAGAGTTGATTGAAAAAATAGCGTGGAGCTTACATTTATGAATAGTGTGATTTGAGCAGAAATCCATGAGAATGCTGGAGGTGCCGAGTTCTTCTAGACAGCAGTGCTAATTGAAGATGGAAATTCTGCCATCCCACACAAATTTCTGATGTGTTAAATTTTGCTTTAATCTGAAAATGAAGACATCTATTTTATTACCTGTTCTTCCCTATGCATACTCTTCCTGCCTCACGGTCTTTTCTTTCTCTCAGGTTAGTGCATACTCAACATTTTACTCTTTTTAGTAAAATGAAAAACTGAAATAATTAATAAAAACATGAGCAAATTGGAAGTGGACTCAGGAGTTGATGATCCAACTTCCCATTTTGCCATTTCTGTTAGGTGTGTCTCCAGGCCCAGGTAGGTTCCAATTCACCATCTATGATCAGTTCTTACATGGATGCTTTTCTTTGTAAAACTGAAGCGCAGACACAGGTGTTGGTTTTTTTTTTTTTGTTTCCCTTCTTTATTTATTCCATTCTTTAGCAGAAGGAAAAAAGTGCATCAATGAGTAATGCAATTTCAGGTGGACTACACACCAGAGCAGGTATTTCAGGTAATAATGGTCTGATTGATAATGGAACGTATTTACATACAGTGTATTACATATTTGACAAGCTGGATGCATTAGTAGCAGTTGCTACTCTCTGAGTAGGTGATATGAAGTATTTTGAGCAGTACACTTTCAGAAAGGAAAGAATAAATTGTCTATGTAGGTACACCTCTTTTTTTCATTCATGCAAACGCTAAATACCAGAGGTATGGGAACAATCTCCCAAATATTCAGCCACTGCTTGACTATAACACATAATGGAAAGATGTCAATCCATTTATATGTAATTATTATTATTAATGGATTATCATTATTCCTTTCATATTGACACTGAAAGCTTTCACTGAATTCTTTAGAAGATTCTAAATGTGAACTTACCAGTTAGAAGTCAGAGGGAAAGGACAGGAAAGTATTAAGGATGAAATCATTGCTTTGCTTGTTTCACAGCTTAAGAGTGTTTTCTTCTTATTGTTCATAACTATAAGAGGTAAAGTCCCCGAAACTGGGCTGTTCTAAGGGGTAGATAATAATGTAAATAATTTAGAAGGAAAGAGGCACATAAAACCACCAAATACTTCCCTGAGTAAGCACAGCTTCATGTTAATAAGTCACAAAATCTTTTCTCTAAAACATGAACAGAAGTAGTTTGAAACTTATTTTTCCAAAGATAAATTATAGGTTGTCAGTAAAAATCCACAAGCTTTTAATTCTGTTTTGCTTCAGTACAGTTTTATTTACTTTTCTGGAGATAACAAACTTGTTACTGGTTTCCAAATCAGCCCCTCACAATTTTGAGACTTGAAACATCATAATGCCTTCTGGGTTTTCTTTTATTTGCCTCTGTATACTGGACTCTTCTCGACCAATTTGTGTCTGATATTCAAGTTTTTTTCCTAGAACCACAATGAGCAGAGTAAAATTCTGCCTTTCTCATGTATTGCCAGGTACAGGGTCTTTAAGAAAACTAGTACATATTTTGAGACTCAAGAGACAATCTCAGTGGTTAGCCGATTTAACCAGGAAATCCAGGTTATACCTCCTTAGTGAGGACAGTCTTAAAGAATTTGTATGCCGAATACATTGGCAGAAAGTATTAGCACTGAATGTGCCCCTTGGTGATTAGCACTGCAGAAGATGCAAAATAAATAGATGTCCTCTCACATATGTGCTAGATCATCTGTTTTTGACTGATGTGCACAGCACTGAAGTGCACAATATGGAAATCAGATACTCTGTGCTCTGTGGAAAGTAGCTATTCTTTCAACATCTCTGTGGCAGCTGTGTGCTGTCGGACTGCTGTGTCTGCCGGTAAGCTGTCATGTACTCGCACTTCACAGACAGCAAAAAGCATACGTGGATACCACATTTGCTCTGATAGGTAAAGGATACATACAAAGTTTGCGCTTATTAAGCAATGGGATTCCCATCACTTCCAGAACTGATGTCTACAAACTACTACTTTTTCACTATTTTAGGACCGGCCTTTTGTAATTTGAATTTTTGGCCTGCAACCAACTGACTCAATAGTGTCTTTCACTACACTAATGCTGTTGTCCTCCTCTTGGCTCTTCTCCTTCTGTGTGTTTATGCTAGGGCTTGTCTCTTAGGAAAGCTAGCTTAAATACGTATTTCTTTCAAGTAGATTGTTTAATTTGAATTAAACACCAGTGTAGACATAGTGTAGCTTATGTCATTTCTCAGATGAACTTTCCTGAGTGGCCCTATGTCATTGTCTCCTTTTTAAAAGGTTTATAAAGCCCTGCCACACCGGTATCATTCTTCAGCTCTCCTATGTACCTACTCATTCAATATGCTCTGTAATTTATTTTGTTGTTGTTGGTGGTGGTGGTGTTTTTTTTTTCTCCTTCTTTACCTTTCTCCCTTTTATTACTTTCTCTAGTATTTTTGGCACTCTCTGACAACATGCCTTCCAGGAAGGGGTACATATGCCCCTTCCTGGCAATTCACATGAGGAACTCTTGTTCTGGACTTCTCTGCATGATTGAATGCCTGAGGAAAGGTCTTCCAATTGACATGTATTTAATCAGCTTTCTGCTCCCCAGTGTTTCCTGCTCGTTGCATCAGCTGGTATTTTACTGCCTTCTCTGTAAATGCCTTTTCTTGGAAGTTCTGCTGTACATAGTGTTTTTCTCCATATCAGGTTCTATCTGCTTGACTTTAACAGGACCATATTCTCCACTGATATAGAGTAATTGGTTACACTTGAATTCCTTTAAATCAAGAAAGATTTTAACCCTTTTCCACTTCTCTTGAGGAAGGATGCTTTGCTGTTTTAAATGAGCCTTACTGCTTTCTGTGTTGCCTTAAGCCGTGTTCAACACTTTTTTAGCTTTCTATTTTGGAGGCATGAGGTTAAAACCTTTGGCCTGTGGGTCATGATTGTTAAATAACTACAAGCTTATCCCTTAGCTCAATAGGCAGAGATGATAAAGTGGGCGCTGGATCACAAATTAACTCAGTAACTAACAAAAATACACAGGATCCCTATAACGATTTTTCATTCACTTGTCTCATAGGTTTGAGATACTCCTACAAAACTAAGTAAGGCCAAAGGAGCTATAGGCTTTCTGCTTCCCTATAAAAACTTGAGACTTTATAAAGTCATTATAAAGTCACATGCTTGACTGTTGGCAGCCAGCTGTTAATTGTACTCACTTTAACAGTTTTCCTTGTCCTGAATCAAAGCATTTCAGATTATAACACTCATCTTTCCAAAGCTGGCGAGTACACTAGGTTATGGACATATTACCCACACTACTAACAGTAGAAATGTAGTAGATTTGTGGAAACCTCTC
>NW_009647218.1:2880808-2981122 GCF_000708025.1 Charadrius vociferus | reverse complement strand
CTTGGTGTTCTTCCTTGGTCTCAAGAGACCAGGTGCTACACAAGGAGCAAGAAGAATCTCCTGATTGGTGGTTGCAACCATAACAGTCGTGGTCTGATTCTTAAGAATAAGCCTAGACTTGATGTTTACTTATTGTGTCTTGCCTGGAATTGTACCAAAGGAGTGAGGGCAGAGGTGAAGCTAGAGGGCCTAAGCTTCACCTGCAGGAGACCTGCCAACCAGTTCCAGGGAAAGGACTAACCAGCATGGTCTTGTGTTTTCTACACATTATTATAATTCACATCAGTGGTTCTGTAATCACGTAGTTTTTCACCTTGTTAAGTTTTTGATGTATTTTTTTTTAAATGGTAGCTAGACAAAAGCATGAAACTTGCACTTTTGTAGGATGGCTTTTTTAATGTCATGTTAGATAAATTCAGTACTGCACTCCTTGAAATCAGTTACAGCTTGGGCATCCTATCCAGTAGGACTTGCATTTATTCCTTTATCCTGATTATGCATCTATTTACACATGTACTGAATAATTCTTGAAAAGGAGAAAAAAAAAGGGACTGCATGTTAAATAGGAAACTTATAGTTCTGTTAGACATGGAACTGGAGAAAGTTACCACCTTTTTGCTTCCTCTTCCTTGTGTAACTTCTCTCTTTTCCCTTCACCTCTACTATTTTTATTTTATTTTATTTTATTGAAAAGAAAGCACAAAGGAGGAAGTTGAGATGCAAATGCTACAAATATGAAATATTCAGAACAGAATCTAAGCCAGAAGAGGTCAAGAAACAAAGAGATAAGAGTTCTTCAATCTTAGGCCCCTTCCTTGATCTCCTCTCAACAGTATTCTTGCATCTTTCTTCCCATACCACCCTTATCTTGGGTCCCTTGTGAAAATGAATTAAGATAGGACTTTCTGATAGGGAAATTCCTGGATGTCAATTTACCTGTGCAATCTGATAACTTACTGAAATCAGTGTAGGAAATGTGTCTTTGTTCCTGGCCTAATTAGCTCGTATCTGTAAGAAAAATATTGGCCAATGCCCAGTGCTAAATGGTTATGTAATCAAAGCCTCTATCGTAATTCTGAGACACAAGGGACAAAGATAAGGGTCCAATATAAAGTGGTCCATAGAAAGAAACAGGGTTAGTCTTTTTGCATCACATTCCAGCAGTGTGTTTTCATGAGCTAAGCATGTCAGTAAAAAGAAGGGTTTGCACAAGGAACGAGTTGTCTATCCATCAATTAGTCAGCAAAACCAAAACCATGTAAGAACCAATTTTGGGACTGAGGATGTAATCTAGGAGCTTGACTAAGAGTACATAGTGCTGAGCTTTCCAAACAGCAAGACAGGAGTTAAGAAACAGGTGATGCTTTTATTTTGTGTCCGGTGATGAGAAGAATCCACAGTGTAGTGCAAGTCTCGAGCAATGTGGGGGCTTTACCCAGCTCCATATTATTGCAGAGTTTGGCTCTTCCATTTCTTCTGAATTATTTGGATAGTTTTTTCAATTATCTGCCCTGTGTTTTTTCTAAAGTAATTAGACAAAAGCACCACAGAGAGGTGTGATGGGGATGAATGATTGTATGGAATTTTGAAGATCAAGATTAGGTGGTGAAAAATAATATGTGGCAAAGCTTCAGTCAGCTGTTATCTATTTACAGACATGTCCACAAAGCATGAATTAGGTTCTGCTTGAATTGAAATCGGAATGGTTTTATTTTGTTTTTGCTTTCAGCTCCAGTGGAAATAAGATCATATGCTTTATTTCCAAAATAAGAATGCTCCAGTCCAGTCCAGGACTGTGTGAAAATAAGATACATTATTTCATATAGCGTGATTTCTTTACCCACTCCACCCCCACCCCCCAGGATAAAATATGGTACATTACAAAAGAAATGCTTTAACAGTTTTGGCAAGCAAGCTATGGGGTGACTTGGGTTACAGTGTAGCTAGCAGTACTGTATGCATCATAGGTAATTAAGTTCAATATGAGATGTTTATTACAGGATGAAAACAGTGGTCTGATCCAGCTGACCTAGAAGTTGATACCAGCATTTGTTTCACCTCTTTATTTGTTGGCATGTGTATGCAAATATTCACTGTTTTGAACAGTAGGGACTGTATATTCTCTTCCAACTTGTTGATCCTACATTTTTGATATTGTCTTTATGCAATGAGACATTTCTTACCATTAAATTATTAATTTAAAAAGAACTCCCCCTTGACCATATTCTGATTTGTTTTGCAAACCTAAAGCTACTCTACTGATGCTATGTGTGAGGACCTGGTTTGGTACTGTAAGTATATTAGCCTTGGTTCTTCCCTCCTCCCCTACCTGCCCCACCCACCTGAATAAAGATATAACATGTTAAGTAGATTGATGTGCTAAAGCAACTCCTTTGTATTCTTTTTGTCAATTAAACATTAAAGTCTAGCCAACTGTCCTGTGAAACCATGTCCAGTCCCATGTTAGCTTTCATGGTGGATAAAAATGAGAAAGACCAATAGTATACTCCCATTGATATTCATGGCTCAGGGATCCATATTTATTGAAAAGAGCTTTTCTAATATTTGTAGAACCATAGCATAATTTCGGTTGGAAGAGACCTTTAAAGGTCATCGAGTCCAACACCCCCCGCAATAAGCAGGGACATCTTCAACTAGACCAGGTTGCTCAGAGCCCGGTCCAACCTGACCTTGAAGGTTTCCAGGGTGCAGAGTTTTCATAACAAGCTGTTATGCATTTCTCCACTACTCCACAGTTACCATCACTATAATAAAGAGGAATTTGCATTGTTGGAGTTGCATTTGATTAAGACAAACCAAAGGCAATGCCAAGTCAGGCTCTGCTCCCCTCCCCTCCAAAAAAAAGAGAAAAAGACTCTAACAGGCATGAGGGAGTAGATTAAATTTAGAATCTTTTGCTGCATGCAGCTGTCTGTCTTTCTCCTTTGACAGATGTTGCTGCTTTTGAGACAAGAATGTGAATCAGCTCTTGAACCCTTGCAATTTCCAGCCCAGCCTGACTTCCATTTTAGTTTACCTTTATATACTGTTTTGGAAATTTAGAATGGTTCAAAAGCCGAATTACAAGAAAAGCACATGTTCTTTGTTCATTGACAGCAATATCTATCCAACAGGTAAGGAGAACAGCAGGAGAGCTTTTGCTGCATGACTTTATTTTGTTGAATTGCACGCTGAGGATGTTGACCCTGCTATAATTGAAATGTTATACAGCTCTAAATGCAGGTCTCATTTGCAGCGCTTCTTCAATCTGACACTGACCCTTTCTATCTTTGAGGGCTGTAGATTGTATGCTCAGGAAAGAAGCATAGGCCCCGTTCTAACGAGGGTGAAATAATGTCACAGATAGATAATGTTATTTTCTCCATTTTGTCTTCAAGCAACCCTCATGAGAATAACCTGTTATAACAGTTACAGATCATCTAATATGGTAATATATGTCATTGCCCTATATTAAACTCTGAGACTAGGTAAATAACAAGCAGTGTTTTATGTTCCTAGGAAACTCATTTTCCATGGTACTATGCTCTGATATCAGCACTCAATATGTGTCCAAGTCTTGTTTTCATAACTGAGTAATAACTTTGTCAGGCTTAACTTATAGCAATGTTGCCAAAAAACAAAGAGCAGCTAGTAATACTTCTGCATTCAAATGCAAAGTATAAAAATAATCTCTATCCCAGAAATACAGAATGTGACATTGTGGTCACTGTGATTTTCATGTATGGTAACAGAAGCAAAAGAAAGATGTCATTGTGCACTATTGAAAGGTATCAGTACTTACAGTTTTTTCCAGTCATATGGCACTGTAATGGGAAGGATCACAGAAGCCATTTCAAAGCCAAGTCCTATCAAGTCTGGGACTACATGGTTTTTCATCTTTTTCTACCTCATTTCTTGGCGTGGCTCAAAAGATATAATTCTTGGCTGAGAGAGATGCAGCTTTCACTCTGCTTAAGTATTCTTTAAATAAAAAGGGGCCGAGATTTTCTAAAAGAACTCAAGATTTTCAGTGCCTTATTGTCTGGGGGCTCATCGTGACTAGTTGAAATTCAAATCTCCTGTAGGTTTTATGTTGAACTTTCAAATAAAGAAAACCCTATAATCACTGTCCACTTTGAAAAGTCAAACAGTTCTTCTCCAGACTGACTATGAAAAATGAATTTTAGCTCTTGTTGATCTGATAAACCCACATGAACATATATTCCGAGGACACAATAAGATAGACCAGGTACTGTAGCTGACTTATTGCCTGTTGGAGTATCAAAGTACCTAAAAGTCACCTACATTCCACCCAGTAACATAGCTTTAAGTTATTAATTAGTCATTTATAAAGGCATTTATCTGTCTCTTGGTGGTAGTTGCTACTTCAGCTTCCCCTATTTTCCTAACAGAAAAGGAAACAGAACGCTGCATTCCAGGCGTTTCTATGGTGAGGCAAGAAACTGCAGCTGTAGACCTGAAGCAAAAGAGTGAGGTAATTTTAGGCCCCAGAGACTTGGTAAATATTAACTGTAAAAAAGAAAGTTAAAATAAAGTAACCAAAAATATACTCCATTATATTGATGAGTCAGTTTTACAATGGCCAAAAAATGTTATCTTGAGATTAGCTGTGTGTTGTAAATATTTTTATGGGGTTTCATGTATTTATATGACAGCAGTAACTTCAGCCCCCTGCCCCCCCAGCCTTGCATGCCCTCAGGATTTAAATACTTGGTTTCAAGTTCAAATTGGCTTAGTCCTGGCCTCTCGACATTGAAGTTTCTGTCCAGAGCCAAAGAGTTAAGGCTAGAGCTAGCAGTGAAGGCATAGCCTGCACAAGGGAGAGCTAAACTAACACAATCTTGGGAGCCCCAGCACCCCGAAAGCCCCTGGCCATGCTGGGGAGGAGAGAAGCTGGTGTGCCTTCGGCGGGAGCAACCTCCTCCTGCCAGTTCATGAGTTGAATGAGGTTGGTCAAAAGGGGAGAGAGGAGGCTGCCTTGCCCCTTGTCTGTATCCAACCTTGCAGTGCTGAGGGACAAGTGGACTCAGACTCTGTGATGTGATGTGTCACTACGTGTTCTCTCCCACCGCAGTGTGAGATCCAGCCTACCCCTTGTGTCAAAATACCTCTTAAACATTCATGGGATTAAGCATTTACCATCAGTCTGAGACGATTTCGGTGGGGCAGCTCATGCCTAACCCAGGGTAAGATCCGGTTGAAAGCCTTTGGCATCATGCGGTAGAGGCTGCTGCTCGTAACTGTAGGCAATTTCCATAGTGGAATCAAGAAGCCAGAGCTAAACGATACCCTTCTCATGCATTGCCTGGGAAGAGACAATTGTCTCTCAGTGGTAATAGGAGAAATGTTGTTGGTTTTTACATGAAGCGATCATTGCACAAAATACACAATACTGACTGAGAGAAGGCACCAGAGCCTAAGACTCTGCCTACCAGAAAAGAAACTTAAAAGTTAAACTACTCAATCACACTCCTCCTAGGTGGTCTTGTGATTCCTGAATGGAGTTCCATAAAGGAATACTTCCTGTAGGAAGGGTGGCTGATCCACCCTGCTCACAGGAGCCTGGTGGCTAAATGTGCAATATGGGTTTGAATCTCTTTGAGCTTAAGCACACATAAATTAGAATATGAAAAGTCATCTCAGTCTTAAATACAAATTCTTTGAAGCAAAAAACTTCACTGAAGGAGGATGGCTTCTTCTAAGATTTCTCTCTCCATCAGTCTTGAAACATTTTCAATGACCAGGCATATGATACTCCTCCTGCTTGTGTTTTCACTCTACTACTCAGTTAATTGTATTAGGTTGACTTCAGGAATCAAAAAGTGTGCAGCTTTGGAGCAGTGTGTGGACAGACCACCCTTAACTAAGAATACATCATCTTTTGCAGAGAACTTCTTCAAATTTTCATCACTTTTCAGAACAAATTGAACAGTAGCAAAATTCTCCACAATAAGATATATTTTCTGACCAAACTATCACTTGACCTTGCAACCTTAATATTATTTAGTAAATTAATTATTTATGTATATGTGCAATGTTCAAACCTTTCTAAAGAGTTTCTAAAGAGGGATGATGCTGAGTATTTTAAGTCCAAAGAATGAAGAGTTCATAAGTTTATATATAGAAAATAACTAAAGGAAAGATTCTTGGAAATGCAATGTTGGAGGGCAATATTCAGGGACGAAAAACTGAGTGTCATTAAAGAGTCTTGGCCTAAAATATACGATGAAAGAAATTATTGAAGACTATACGAAGAGGAAGGAAATTATTTACAGAAATAAGGCATTAATATTTGGCATGTCCAAGGCGAAGAAAAGAATAGAAGTAATCCAATGTAAAAGACGGTATATTGGATGACTGTCTCAGGATATCTACTTTTCATAAAGGGACTTTTTCATTTCTTTCAGAAACGTGTAAAGGAATCTGACAAAAAGTGTTTATAAGAAACCAAACCCTATTATATGTGCAACAGTCATACCTGTTTTTATCCCACTGCTGAAGTGTGACATTAAGGAAAACGTATTCATCTTACTTCATTTCATCCCTTAAGAAACAAGCAAGTTTTGTAAAAATTTTAAAGTAAGAAATTGACTTCCAGTGCAGTAGAAATGTTTTACAAGAATAAACATATTGAAACAGAGCTAATCAGAGTTAGAATTCATATAGAAATACAGGATTTTATAATAGGAAATAAGGACTTTGTGCAAAGTACTACTCAGGATATATTTTGGAATTTTCTTGCTTGCCTCTTTAGGCAAATATATTGCTCTAGTCAAACACAGCTAAAGGGGCATTAGGTAGGTAATATAAATCACTTGAAAAACAGGAAACGGGTAAACTCAACTCTGAATTATGTCGTCTCATATACACTAAGGTTTAGTTTCATGTTCTCTAATTTTAGCTGTCTAGAAGTTAACTGTCTGGTTGAAGGTAGTCATCAAATCCTTCTCAGTCATTAGCAGACAAAGATAGCTATTTCCAGAAGATTTTCCTCTCTGATATTAAACGCCTATTTTATGCTCATGGATTTTTTTGTCCAAATTAATTAAATTAATTTTGGTTTAGACTAAAAAAACAAAATGAAGTGAGGTTGGATGAGACTGATGGCCATTAAGAGAGTAGAAATTACAGAAATATACTCCAAGTCACTGAAATAATGGAGGTATCTTGACTTAATTTTTCATAGTTAGGTTCTTAGTTGTCTAAATATAATTTTGAAGATGGGATATGGGCTCCTAAGACATAGCAGTACTTTACAGAATGTTGGTGTCACAATTCAAATGGTGTGAATGAGATACCATCACATACACTTTCATTGTATCTTCTTGTTCAGAAACATAGTAAAATCATTACAGCTGAATTAGTCTCATCATCCCTTACAGCTTTATTTAATTAATTAGTGGTATAGACACTTTTACTGAGGAATACGATGAACCTATGCATAGTAAAGCCAATGTCAAGATTCCTTTCACTGATTTCATTGGGAGCTGAATCAGAGTCCAGATGCGGGGCTGTAATAGTTTGTAGCCTGGAGTCTTACAGCCAACTTCAATTCTCCCCCTCTCCCCAACACAATCATAATGAAAAGCAAGCTTTCATTTTAGGATGAATTCTTAGTTATCCTTTCCTGGCTCATCTACTTGTCTAGGACTTTTAGTTTTAGATGTCATGGCATTTCTTCCTCCCCTAGTGCCATAGTGACACAGACGCCGAGCTGATAAAGTGCACAGATCCCCCATTTCCTGTGCTCAGCTCTGAGAAAAGAATGATGAAAACCCTTCTACCCCTCTGCCTTTGAAGTCAGGAAAGCAAAGCGATGGCAAATAAATACAGCAAAGAAATGCTACAAATGAATATATCAATAAAAGTTCCACTGGTAAGGGGTGGGGACAGGGAATCAACATGCCATTTGCTGATTCATTGTGCATTTAGACATTTTATATGCCCTGTAGCTTGAAAACTGAATCCTGGCAGAAAGTTAAAAAATATCAATTCAGGAAGACTATCTAGGATGCCAAGAATTTTTTTGTATCAATTGCTTAACATGTTCTTGACAAACAGCTCACCAACAGAAGGCTCAGTCAAACACTTTTAGCATGAGGCAATATCTGTTATTGACTTCACTGGTATCATTAGTTCATCCGTTGCCCTCCAATCAACAAGACACTTGAAATTCATAAGCTCAAGCTCCTTGCTAGATTAGAGCCTTTAAAAAAAATAAATTATTGTTTTTTGAAAATTATAGAGTCTGTGAAATAATGATTTCAGTGCTAAAAAGTAATTAATTACCTGTCACCCTAAGTTGGGTTACAAGGATCTCATCTTGAATAGAGAGAAGTTTGACACTCCTATCTAGAATTCATTCCACAGTTTGTGATGGTCACGGTATTACTTCTCTTTGCACACTAAAGTGGTTTGCTTTATTTGTAACTGCATCCAACAGGTCCATTTGTATTTCAAAAATTCTTCTCTTGACAGAAGGCTTTCACTGTCTTGTCAGATAAGCAGTCAGATGGTTTGGAGTTCTTATAACAAAGAGCTTTGCAAATAAGTAGTCTTTTGACTTTGATGGGAGAAGACATGAATTTTAGTTATCTTCCAGCTACTGAGATATACCCTGAAAGAAGAGCCTTCAGGCTTCCGCACTCTGCTAGTTCAAAACCACCACATCTCTGTATTGGTGCAAATTGAACAATTGTATTTTGCACTCATTCAGCCTCTTCACTGTCCTTGCCACCAGCAAATATAAAAGACCTTTATGCTTTCCTCAGGGAGACAACAGACCAGAAACATACCCATGAGGATATAGGATCACTTTTGCCAACAGAGCACTATAGATAAGGAACTTGAAATATGTCGCACACCCAGGCAATATTTCTGCAGGTCTTTAGCTAATGACTGGCCTGAAACTCTCCTGTGTAACAAAGATTTCAACACATAGAGGTATCTCAAGGAAATATTAAACGTGGTTTTGGTGGAAAGCAGAGTGTTATGGGGTACAAGGCTGAATGAGAGATAAAATCTAAAGAAAACCTATCTGCTAAAATAATTCAGTCATTGGTATATAAAAATGTGCACACTGAATATCATATTTATGCTGGACAAAAAGCTTATCATAAATCTACTAACAAAGGCCAGACTGCAGATTTGCAAACATGAACTCAAAAGCAACTCTGAACTTACAGAAAACTGCATTACCATTCAAATCTGTCAAAGAAAAAGTTCTGTGAATAATGAAGCACACATATACCTGGGAATCTTCTGGGACTTTATGAAACAGTAAATCAGTTCGCTGCCAAACTTGCTTTCCAGCAATGCCAGAGTTGCACTAAAACTATGTGGTTTGCTGCTCAGGGTAATTATTTGCCTTTGAGGTTGTGGATAAATTGGAAAGCAGATGAATGCCAAGAAATCTGACTATGCAGGATTTTTAATTGTCAGTATACATACTACTCATTTGTAAAACAAAAAGGTAAAACTAAGCAAGCATGTGCTGAAAAGCATGATTAACAGTCTCTTCCACTTCCTTATAAGCATTGATTATCACAAATTCCACCATCAGTTTTCCATCCAAATTATTTGAGTGCAATAAAAACCTTATTAGTTAAAAAAATGAACAAGTTACTTCCATGGCTCAGAGAATCACTGTTGGAATGATGCAGCTGCTTTAGGAAATTGATACAGAAATGGGTTGTGATGAGCAATCTGAAATCTATGGACATATTAAACAATGCTGCAGAGGAATATTGTCAAGAACAGCGGGGAACAGTATGAAGCTTGCCATGATTGTAGTCCCATAACCTGACCCTCCTGAGCCAATTTTGTCAACGTGGAAGTAAAATGAACTAGAGAAGAAAAACGACTCACCGATTCAATGTGAGGAATGGATGACTGTGTAGTCAAAACTGCCGTGGCTGAAGCCAGTAAGAATGTGCGTACTAAGATGAGTAGCACCAGGATATAACACTTTATGTCCTTTATCTTCTATTATAGTCCTTGCTTTGAGATATTTATAGTCTCCAATGCAATGGCTCTTTTATGCTGTTAAATAATCCCAAGGAGCTGCTTGCAAGTTAAAAAAAAAAAATAAAAAAAGCAATCTTTTAATAAAATAGAACTGTTATTACAGAATTTGTCAACTTTTCCACAGATGTTGAGTAGCCCTTGCTAATAAGCTTTTTATATGGCATATTTCCCATGTGTTAACCTCTTTCCCCCATTTTCTGTATATGTAATGAGTGAGAGTGTGTGCATGTGCACACAAACATGGCACACTGAATGTGGTTACATTTTCCATTTAGATTCTTCTTGCCCTTTTAGTAGTGAGGCTGGGAAATATTATATTACACAGAAAATTTTGCTCCTAATAAAAGTAACTCCTTCTGTGACTACCTTCTGTGCACATTTTGGACCACCATGTGTTTTAATGAATTTCCACTCTTTCTGGTAATGGAACACCGTGAGGCAGTGTGTAATGGCACCAAGGCTAAGCAAGCCCCTGTTCCTCCCGAGGACTACACAGGACTGTTTTATGTTATGTCATGATTCTGATAAAGTCCTAGTCAGAAGAATACCACATGTTACAGAAACACTTCAGAAAATTCTGCTCTGCCATCTGCTTTGTCCAGGCATGTTCACTGAACCTCAGCTACGCCATTTTACAACTGCCTCACCGTTTCCTTTTCTCGTTTGTATTCCCTCCCACCTGTCCCTTAAAATATTCACACCATTTCTCCTGATTAATAGGTGAGGTTCATAGTGTCTATTTTCTCAGTCTTCATTGTAATTTACAATGGGACATGTCCTGGGACATTCCTATTCTGCATCTTTCTTTCTGCATCATCTTCAATGATCCAACAAACTTCCAGACTTGGACATTCAATCCTTCTTACCTTGGGTGACCTTCAGGTGGTACAGTGAATAAAAAATAATGTGAAAGGGAAGACATAATGGATGGGAGCAGTGGGTGGGTTCTCGTTCTGAGAAGATTCTTGTGTATGCACCTTTGGACCTCGGATCTGTCCCCATTTTTTTCACTTCACGCGTGCCCATCCCACACTAGCCCCGACAGCTTAGAAAGGGAGTGTTTGGAAAACTCTTCAGTAGCTTGATCCAGTTTGAGGGTTTTGGATCCTACATAAGGAAGATGACAGCCCTTAAGAAATGTGTCAGGAAGTCTGCAAGGTGTCTTCAAATTACTAGCTTACAGTTATGTGAAAATAAGAAGGGAAAAAATATTTTATAAGCTGAAAAATGTTAACATTGTTCTTATATTCTGGAACAAATACCTGAAAAGCCAAACTTGAGCCACACCTGTTCATAAGCTCCAAGGGAACACTCAATTTCATTAAGTTAAAAAATTATTAAACTGTCAGATCATTCCATAATCTGGAATCCAAACTTTAAGTGAGATTCCTATTTTGATATTTTTCCCTGTCCTGCATAGGGCATCAGTGTGAAGGCAATCTTGTCTTTTATTCATGTTGCCTTTCAAGATTCCTTTCTGAGTTTGATCTGAAGCCCTGCCTGCAGGTGAGCTCTGCAAATTACTAATATAGTAACGCAGAAATGAGTCCTCAACAAATTTCCTCCCCCTTCAGGACTGATACCCGATGTCATCTAAGATTTTCTTGACTTTTAAAGATACTTTTGAAATGCTGATGTTCTTCACATACTTCATGAGGGTTTATCTCTAAAACATGTATTTAAAGGCGAGTGCAAAGCGTGCAGTTATTGCTTTCTAACCATGCTAAATACAAACAGTTATCCTCTTACAACGTTCCCCCTGCAGGTTGACTAGGAAAGTTTTAAATCTTGTGATTTGGCTCTGCTAACATTTTCTCTTGCAGGTAAGCCAGTTTAAGAGGTCTCCTCCCTGATCCTTTCTCATACCCTCCTCCCACCTCCTTGGTGTACTGCCAATTTGACTCCCTGCTAATTCATTGGCTTGTGGGGCTGGACTATAAGACGGATCAGGGAAATGACCCAGGTTTAAAAAAGCAGGAGTATAAACTGATCCAGTTTACCATGTACACCTCAAAACGTTTGCATAGGTGCGTAGGAGTAGCAAACTGTCAAAAGGAGATTGAGTAAATGGCCAAGAGAAGGTGAAAAATAGAAAGTTCTTTATACGGTCTTGCCATAAAGAGCTATGTCTGTGTTTAGTACATAACCCCTTATAACATTCCAATGAGCATGGAAAGCTGTGCTAGATCATTCAGAGCATGCAGGAGCAAGAGTGTTATCAAAACAGTTGATAAAAGGCCAACTCTATAATAGTAACAATAACAAAGAATCGGCCACTAAGGTGAAATGATAATGGAATTGTATCTTCTTAAAATTCAACAGACAGTAATTGAATCTTCACAAAGAGCTCTCCTGAGATATGTACAAAGTAATAACTATATAGTTTCCAGCTTTCGTAACTGAAACAATAATCTCAGGTGACATGACTGAAGCCATACAATGATTGAAACCTTTGTATGACTGTATTCTTGTGTGTGAAACAATAAACTAGCAAATGGCTTCAGCAAAGATATGGAGGGGATATGTCTAGCTCAGGAGATGCTGTATGAAAACAATATTATTTTCTACTTTCAAAGTATCTGTAGTGTCTTAAAATGTCTCAAGTTTTAAATTAGATTATTTCAAAATTAGATGCCCTTAAAATACCTTTTTTTTTTTTTTCCTGTTAGAAGGGCCTATGCATTCCCAGAGGACATGATCTGAATGACACATTTTAATGCACCAGTCATAGGTTTACTCATCAATTCATGATAGATGTACTCTATTGAGTTATTTTTTAAATAATGAATTTTGCAAGGGAGTATGCAATAAGTTAATAAGTAAATTTCTACTTGTGTGGAGGTGAAGATCCGTTCCAGGATCTTGACATATCCCAGATCACTGCTTCTCATGGAGTGGCTAGTTGAAAGACCAAGGGCAAAGAAACTCCTCATGGATTTTGAACAAAATCATGTTCAAAACTATATGATATTTAAAATTGTGGTGTTTCCTCAACAATATCATTCCTAGCAGCACTGCTTATATCGGTTTAATAGTAGTCTGAGGCTCCTCAGGAAAGAGGCCAAAAAGTAAGTATATTTTACTAGCAGAAACTTCAGCCAGTCAAATGGATAACCCTCTCTTTTGCAAAGGCTGACTGCAAGGCCATCTTTAATTAAAGGAGAGTAGGTTGTTAACAATAAAAGCTGGAATTTGCCTTGGAAAAGGACAGAAGGTCAAGTGATGTCTTGCCAAGCTGATATTACCACATCACTAGCTGTGAGCTACAATCAGATCTAAACAGAGCTGGCAGCTTTAGTTCCTACTGGAAAAAAAAAGATCCCCCGTTATGAAAAATGCCATTACAATTGGCAAATGGTTCCTGGTTCCACCCAGGAGGTGTTTAAATTTGGAATTTCACACTCCCTGGACTGTTGTCCAAAACTTTGATGACTGCTAAAGCTACTTAATTAAAAAATAATAAGAATACACCAAGAATTTCATGTCAGGAAATAAGTTTGGAGGCCCACTGTACGATAAGGAAATGACTTAAAGTGTTACAATGCAGAAGTTCATGAATGGAAGCTGTAAGATTACAACAGGAACGACTAAAAATAAAACAGATACATTTCTGATTACTATAAAAAAGCCAATACTTACTAATGGATACCACACTGACTTTTAAATTACCTAGCCTGTATTCATGTGTATTATCTTCAAGCATTGGTCTTCCAAACTGTCTTAAATATTTAATGCCCTGGCACTGCATTTCTTGATATTAAGAGCTAAATAATAGTTAAAAAAATGTTAAATACACACATACTCTGGTATAAGAAAGGAAATACAGAGATATGTACATATTTATATAAAGTATGCATATCACCCAGACAGAGCTTTCTTGTACATAGATATGCATTCAGGCAATGAAAAGAGCAACAGGTTACCAATGAGGAAACAGTATAACAAATGCATATTCTAATACATGAAAGATAAATATTATTAATCTAAGTGATAGAGTTTGGAATGGCTGCATGAGTCTGGAATGGCTTCATGGGTAATAAAATCAGGACTGAGTCACCCTTAGGAAGTACCAACAAGATCTTTAAACCATAACACACTGTCAAATACTATCTACATGTCACTTGCACAACAGAAAAAATTCTTTGCAAATATGTAAACATCTCTAAAAATGTACTTGGGGTTATTTTTCTACTGAAATGTGTCTTAATTACTGTAAGTCATTATAAAGAATTCATATGATGTCATACAAATTTATAAAGGTCTACATAAGGTTTTAAAATACATTTTTTCCTTCCAGAACTGAACTAAGTACTGCATTTTATGGGGAATGAGAATTTTCCCCTCAAACCCATTTAAAGGTATTATTTCTGTTCCTACATGGCAACAAAATGTTCCGAATATTGAATTTAATTATGCTTGGTCTATTTCTAGGGCAAGAAGTGAATTAAGTACCCTGAAAAATTCTGAGTGACATCATTAGCATACTAATGTCTTTTATAGATTGGTCTATATTCACAAAATGATTGAGACTGGAAATCTTCTGTCCACTAGAAGTCAGCCACTAACATTACTGCTAGTGTACAACAAAATCACTTTTAAATCGTTTTCTAGTAGTTCTGGTTAATGACACTGGACTACCTTTCTTTCTGAGATGAGGTAGCTGCTGAATGTGTTTAGAAAACACATCACTTGTGAAATGCCTGAGATCAGCTGACATATAGAAATTCTGGAGCAGGTTGCAGTAATGTTGGAAATTTTGTCTAAACAAAGTCTGTAACCATAATTATGTGTTTGCTCTATAATGATGGACTGCTCATCTTAAGGAATGTCATTGCAAGTGGGAACATTATACAGATGGCCAGGTTCAACAGCCATGATCGTGTAAGCATGAGCCCTTCTTGTTTTATTTATGAGCTGAAAATTCATCCTAAGGTTTTCCATTGTCAAGTGGTTACCACAAATGTTACAACATGTTTGCCAACATGGTCTTGAAGATATACCTCTGATGCCCTGTCATTGCCAGAAGGATGCCACAAAGTCATCAGCTCTTCTTAAATATGGATTCCAGTGCTTCTGGCTTACATTCATAAACAACAATGACTCAAGCTGAGCTCAGGCTGTGATTGCAGCCTGCTATTACAAAACTGTGTGTTAGCAGTCATATTCTTGGATATTCCCGCAATCATCTGTCAATCAAAAGCCTATTACAGAAGAAGTGATGATGCAAACACAAAAAACACTCACTTAGAAAAAGCCAACTTCTGGCTAGCCTAGGAATGAAAGGCTACATTTGGTTTCCTTTGGTTTCTGACGAGCTTCTGAATTTGGGCTTCCTTTTCTTGCACTTGTTTTAAATGAATGTTCCCATTGTTGCTTCCACTGCAGACAGCTGGGATGTATCTGTCAGAAGGAGAAGTACGAGGTGTTCCAGTTTTATCTCTTAAACTTTGGTGAATTAAAGTTGGTATCACCTCAGCCTGGAGAGATAGGATTGAAAGCCTGTCTTGTCTTGGAGGAAGTTTGGAAAGGCTTAAAGATAAGTAATGAACACAGCTATCTTCTCTTTCTGCAGCTTGATCTGGGAGAAATCTGCTTGCTCTCACGAAATATTTCCCTATAGTGGCAAGAAGCATTCTTACAAAGCCAAATGCCGTATCCCCTAATGTGGTTTATAGCTTAATCCTTAACCTACTCTACCCCAAGGCAATTCTGGACTTCTCAGACCTGTACCTATCCAGGTGGGTCACAAGTGCCAGCTCAGATATTAACTGGACAGAATTTTAGCTGATCAGACCTTCTAGATAAAATCAGAAAATCAGACCAAACTGCAGATTTTAGTCTCTCCTCAATCCTGGCAGATCAAAATTTAGTTCCTCGTTTCTTTCCAGTGCTCTTCTCAAAAGTGATCTGGCCTCTCCCTGTGAAGCAAGATATCACACTGATCCATGTGTGAGCCCAAACCGAGCCTTCACATCAGCTCAGTACATTCCTGCCAATTTTGACTGTGAACATAACACTTCCAAAGTCAAGAGTAGTCAGCACAACCATAATTTAATTCCAAACCTTAGGCCTAAATTACCCAGAAAAATCTGAGTTTAGTGACCATACTGTCAGGCATTAGTCTGTTTGAGTTAGATTTGA
This sequence comes from Charadrius vociferus, assembly GCF_000708025.1. NCBI lineage: Eukaryota > Metazoa > Chordata > Aves > Charadriiformes > Charadriidae > Charadrius > Charadrius vociferus. Next base: position 2,964,934 of record NW_009647218.1, on the reverse strand, counting down.
AGTCAGTATATATCAGGTTAACACCAATACTAGGACTGAGCAGGTGGGGTTATGGACTCAGCGAGTTCGTGTGGGAATCATACTGCAGGTTTAGAAACTGTTGGAAGAGACATAGGTGTTAAATTACCACTGGAGATGGCAGGGGAGATGTCACTCAGTTAGACTTGCCTACAGCCTAAAGGGACATGGCTCCAGTCAAGTCACCAATGGCAAAGGGAGAAGCTGCTTTGGTTTGGGTCTGGATCTGGGAAGCAACTCTATGCTGGACTAAAGTGAAGGCCTGGGACCTATGATAGACTGTGTTGCTACAGGTCCTTGACCTTGAAAGAATTAATTAGTTTTGAGTTTAGTTTGGATTTGGATTTGGTTTGTAAGCTAGATTTGTGGGATCCACCTTTCCAGTTTAACGTACAGAGGTGTGCAAAATGGCCAAGATTAAGTTTGAAGTCAGGATCATGTTTTCATTGGCAATGTCCAATGGCTAAGAGTGGGTCTGGAACTTATTAGGTTAGTGGTTGGACTTGATGATCTTAGAGGTCTCTTTCAACTTAGACGATTCTATGATTCTATGATGAGGGACTGGATTCCTGCTTGATGACCTTACGACTCTCTGTCTAGGTTTATATCTGATACTGGCCAAGGTTACTTTGCTGAGAATAAGGCTAGGGTTAAGGTTAAGTTTCAGGCAGACGGAAGAGGTTGCAGGGACACACTATGAGCATTAGATTTAGGATTTAACAAAGCATCAGCTTAACTCTGCTTTGCTATCTTCAATAAGAACAAAGTTAGTTCATTACTGAGCGCTTTTGTAAATCCCACTCTTAACATATTCTGACAAGACACTGCACATACAGTCAGCAATTTTCCTGTGTCGTTATAGATACTGTAATTTTTTAGATTAGATTCTCACTACTGAACAGCATGAGAATTGCACCACAATTTGGAGATTTCAGTAGGAAGGGAGCTGCATAAGAACCTTGTATCTTTCTATTCGATTTTATCTTTAACTTTCTATGATGTACTGGAATCTTCATTCTCATCTCTCTCTCTCCATAAAAGCATCTAGCTGTCTCAAATTTGTTTATGCTTTCCAACATATTCTGTAAGTTTACTGTTCTTTGAATGAAATATTTCTGCTCCAAGCCTTCCTTGGCTCCTAACTTGTATTAAGCTTCTGCCTCTAATTTTTGAACTGTTCTTTAAAAATGGCAATATTCTGTTTCTCCATGCTAGTTTCGCTCAATTATTCTCTGTGTATTTGCATGGTGAGCTTGTGATCCGTATTAAAATATTTTAAAAATATTTTTATTTTTTCTCCAATATGCACTGAAATACTAATTTTAACAGTTTTGGAATATATCTGTGCAATATGGTTGCTTTTACTTACATACACAAATCCAATTGAACTCTAAGTGAAAATCAAAGTTAATTCTTAAATTTTCTTTTATATAAATTTTGAGATCTCTAGGCATATCTGGCATGCTTTAGAGCAAGGGAAACAGCAAAGTTTGAATAAAACAATTAATGAGTGGAAAAAGCACATTAAAATTCCATGGAAGAAAGATGTTGTAAGCTTAAAAGATACTAGTGTGATGGTTTTTGTATTATAAACAACAGCCATCTATAAAGTTATACGAGGAATTCTCTGTCTCTCCATTCTGGTCTGGACACACAAGCTCATTCTTAGGACCACACTGCCTTTCACTGATGAGAAAGTATTGAGTTTCTCCTTCATCCAAAAATATTAATCAGGACATCAATGCACCGTCTCAAGTTCTTGTCTTCCTTTGTCTTCCCCACCTTTGTCTACCTTCAATCCAAAACTTTGTCCATGAAATTATTAGTCTTATCAGCATTATAGTGTTTACCTCCCCTCCTCTCTTACACAAGTTTGCTATAATTGAGCTTGCTAAACACAAGTATAGTAGGGAGGAATTGCATTAAGTGAAATTGAACACGGCAGGGTTGGTTCTAAAGCTATAAGTACTTTGGGGAGGAGACTTTTATTAAATCTTGTCAGTGTTTCTGAATTATGTATAAAACACCGCTGCCATGTCTCACTGAAAATGTACACTGAAGTTACTTATGGCATATGGCATTCTGCCTTTTCATACAATGTATAACAAGTTTTAGAGAAATTGAAGGTATGTATAAATCTTTACAGAAATGTCTAGTGTCAACTTCCCCTCCATTGAATTCAATGGGAGCTTTGTCTTTATGGACAGATCTGAGAGCTTTGGAGAAATGCTTCACTCCTCAAACTCTAAGAATGATTTAGCTCCGTTTTGGCTAGAAATATACTCAGAATTAATTTGCTCCATTGCACTTCTTAGAATTTACGGACCTTCTTTTTTGGTAAAACTGGGATGAGTTCTGACAAATTATCATTTCCTTTCTGGGAGAAAACAACCAAACCTCTGTACAGTTGAGTTGGGAACACAGAGTCTAGCACAGACAAAACTCTATTGCTGCTGATGTTCTCTTTGAAGTTTTTATTACTAATATTGACAGGAGTGTTTCTAGATCCTTTATATCAGGAACTCTGAAACCAGAATCTAAGGACCTCATTAGACCTCACTTGTTACTTAAAATTAAGGCAAAGGAGCCATAAACATGCACTACCTGTGGTGAATAAGAAGGCACTTTGAAACATGTAAAACTGAGTCCCTTGACAGATAAATTCCTGTTGTGGGGAGGACATCTGTTTCTAAGGATGATTCCTGGGATACCCAATTTCTTGTGAGTGTTTTCTCCTCCTGTCCTCCAGAGCAATCTTTGCAAAGTGCTCTTTACCTGGTTTTCTGCTTAAAAAATCCTTTGTATATTGGTACTATAAATAAATGTGTGACTGAATTATTACATCAAAATTGTTCGGTTTTAGGGCAAAACTGTTTGGGGAACTGGGATCACATAGGCATCTGGCATTCCTTTTCACTTTATAAGGCAATGTGTTTTGTTTAATGACACTGCTTAATTAGTTCCTCAAGAACCATGTGGTGGGACACAAGGATGACATTTGTGATATTTGGTGTTGTGGAGTGCAACCAAAATATTTCCAAATTTTAGTTAGATCCTGTCAGTAGTTGTCCCTAAACATCCCTTTCTGAGACTATAGCTGGAGAACTGGCACAAAGTCAAGAGCACAGACTGCAAGATTGTGCTACATAGCTAAAAATGCACCTCCAAACTGAGAATTGAAACTCTGGTTCTTGTGAATACTTAGTTCTCATAACATTTGGCCATAAAATCTTATTTTTCAGCAAGAAAAAAAAAAAAAACCCAAAACAAAACACCCTACAGTTTGGAACTTTCCTGGCTTTTTATGAAACTACAATAGGCTTATTTGCTTCTCATTATATACCTGATATGTTTTTACTAATAGCATGTATTTTGCACCAAGAGTTAAGAAAAATAATTTAGTGGCTTAGTGGGAATAAAATGGTAATAAAGGAAAAGAAAATGGAGAAACTGCTTGCTGGTGGAACACCCCACTATTATTAATTGTGAACCATGTGATCTGGCAACCTTTTGATTTACCAGCACAGTCCACTCCCTTGTAAATTCTAGCTGGCTTTCCCATACATTATTATGTGGATTCCTTGCAACCACTTCCCTTTCTGATTTTCCAGAGACAGAGTATAAAGTTTCCCTGAATGCCAATAAAACGTGAAATCCTATCCCACTCTTTAGGTTTGCTTTGTGTAGTCATCTTCTAAAATAAGAACCAGCAAAAGTTTCAAACATTGCCCTCTTCTATTTTTACCTTCATTCAATAGTTACTATTCTTCATAAACATCACAGTTTTTGTTTCAACATCTGTATGTTTTGGGTTTTTTTCAAACTGTTGGCTCTAATACTGAGAAAAATTGTAAGTATTTCCTTGCTTCTTCTGAAAAAAAAAAAAAAAGACTTACATGAATGAGTATGTTCCACTTCCTCATCTTGATTTTGCTTACAGTTATACTGTGCCATATAACACAGATGTCTATAGGTGAATGAAGTTTGAGTAAAACATGTTAGGTAAACCACATTTAGCATGCCATTTTATAGGTAAAAATAACCCTAAAGCAATGTACAAATATTTGGCCTTAGAATGTCTGTGTTTTTCTGCTTGCAATGTCCTCTACTTTTCATATGCGTAGCAATAATGCAGACACTGTTGTTGACTGAAGCAATGAAAACATGGGCTATTTTCTGATCCAATTTGTTGACAAGTAGGTGTGGGGGAGGAGAGAAAGGCTGAGTGTGGGTGGGTGGTTTGCAGCAGACTTCATCGTCTATAATTTATTCTTTGGGAGGAAAAGCTTTTGCAGGACACTGGCATGTAAGAGCCTGAATACACTTACACAGCATTACATCATTTCCATTAAATTATTTCATTTTCTTGGAAGGCTACTCAGGTTAGCACTTGGACTCGTGGTGCTGGAAGAATAAAAACATTCATGAATCTCTAGAAGCTGTGGCAGCAGCAAAAGGTCATGTCTCATGAGGGCTTTTAGAGGGAAATCAGTGAGACAGAGATAAGTTTAGCCCAAATTAACAGGTGTTAAGGTAAGAAATGAAAAACACCTCACCATCCTCTACGGGCCAGTGGTTCCACACCTGCCTAAAGTGAGATTTGTCCCACCACTTTGAGCAGTGACTAGGGCTAGTTTCTTGAGTTTGGGATTGTGCTGAGTGCTGTGCTGCTGTAAAAGGGGTATGGCTATGTTCTTGGAGGTGGTGCAACCAAGCTACCATAGTCTCTTAGGACAGGTAGAGAGGTAGCTAATCAGTAAACAAAATTTGAAAAGAGACTGATATGCTCCATATATTTATTTATCTTTATACATTGAAACAGATGTTTACCTGTATGTATTTTGCAAAACATGAAACGATTTCTTAAAGACAGCCTTATCTGAAAGAAGTCAGAGGCTACATTTCAGCCACATTTAAAGATTTACGCAACGCAGAAGTAGCCTGCTAATGCTCCCAATACTTCCTGAACTGCTAAACTCAGTCAAGTAGTAATTCTTGCAATTGCTACCATCCTCATGGTAAGCAACCCAAATTCCCACTTCCTTCCATTATTCTTGATGCCTATTAGTGTTGTCTCAGGCACTTAGCCATTGTGCATTATTCCTCTGAAACTGCAACAACAACCAATTGGCAGCTTTTGGGGCCAGAAGTTGTCAGCTGGTCAATCTGTTTTTCTGGTTACATGTCAGAGCACACAGAGTTTCAGCTGCTTTGCTGTTTGCTCCTCAACCCATGACCAGAGCTGCATTCTTATCTTCTAATTTTGTCCCTTAAAATTGTGGCAGGTAGTCTAAGCTTCTCCAATAGATGGTAGAGAGTAATAAGCACCTCCTGGGAATAATTTGTCCCTTTTTAAGAAAAATGTTTGAAGACAGGTGGGATAAATGACCATTTATATATGTCTACTTACTCTCATGGATTATAGGGGGGAGCTGAGAGAGCATCTGATTTGACAGCTAACTTTTAGGTGGCTAAAATGAGGTGTGATTGGTTCCAAGCTGGCCCAACAACAAGGGCATGATGAGAGGTGAAAATTAAAACACTGGCACATGCTATGGACAAAGTTTTTGGGAATGGGCCAGCAGGACAGAATTTAACATAACCCAGTATCCGGGAAGCAGCAGTCAAAGTGAGGGGAGTTAGCTGGTGTGCAGCCAGCTCTGCTCCTGCATTACACATGGGAGATCATAAATATCTGTGATCATCCCCCAGGTCTCTGGAAACTCTAGAAAATTAGGATTAAGATAGTCAGAGAAGTTAGCCTTATGATTACAGAGGGGTTTGGACAGCTTGAAAAGTTATTTTTCAGCTAGTGCAGCCACTTCAAATTTGGCTGGCCTGCAAAGCATCTCTGTTCACTGCTTTCCAGATGGGACGGACCAGGAAAGAGGGACTTACTGCTGACTGGGCTGGCATTTTCAGTGTGATCCGGGCACAGGGAAATCTGGAAGGCAGGCTTTCTTTGTTGGCTGGCTGGCTGATAGCTTCACACTTTGCTCTGGCCCTGGAAATAGAGAAGGCAGTGACAAGTTCAGTGTGGCCCTTGGGGACATTACAAAACCTGCGTTCATTGGGAGTTGCAGTTAAGAAGTGCCCAGTGAGTCATGGCTGCACTGTGTTAATGGGCAGAACCTGCATCTGCGCAAGTGCCTTCTGCTTTTTTATTCCTTTCAGTTTAGTTTAGTTTCTTCTGCCCTTTTCCATCACTATGTATCCAAAGTTGCATAAGTGCCTGCCTGTCTGTACAAAGATTTCAATTTGGTTCTTCAGTATGGGCCTTGGAGTTTAAGTAGTCTCAAAATCAGAAAAGAAGGCTTAGAGCCGGCTCTTTTGCCATAGCAGGTGCAACAAGCAGAGCTCTCCACACTTCAGTCTAACATATCTTGGCCCAGCTTTACACTGATGATGACCCTTTTTTGAACAGTGGTCAACAAAATAACAGAATCAGAAATGAGTCATTTCTGCCATAAGAGATACTACATTTGCTGCATACATTTGCATGGAACTAAAATTTCAGCGTAGCTGTTAGCAAATTTAATTTTGTCTATGGCTTGCTGTGCTAAAAATTAATCTCATTTAAGACTGGATAAAACACCTGTCTTTTTATTATAGTCACAGATGGCTTTATTTTAATATGCACACATCTTTAATTCCCTAGAGAAATATTTGTAGTTAGAAATGAGATAGACTTTAGTAAAACTATAAATACCAAGTGAATATCAGAGGCTGAGCAATCTTCTGATATTAAGAAAGACCCTCACATACATGCAAGCAGTTGTAGGACACTCAGCCAACATGACAATCAAACCTACAATAAGGCCTTTATGGGGGTTGATCACAAGCAAATAATGCCTCTACAGACTGAACAACAGCTTGGCTGATTTGAGTCAAAAAAAATTGTCTATCTTCCTAAAAAGGAATCCATGCAGCAAGAAGATGAAATGAAGAATATTTAATGATTGTGTTAACACTTCACTCAGGATTTCCTAAACAAGTGGCAATAAAAAGAAATCACACGTAACTTCCTCACTATTTATATTTATCTCATTTTGTTAACTCTTAATCAAATTACTTAAACACATCTTCTTTTTGCATACTTTCCTAAGCATCCACAATGGGTTCTTGTCAGACACAGGGTACTGAGCTAGACATACTTTGGGGATAAGCTAATACAGAAGTCCTATGTCCTAATAGTAAGAGAATAAAATGCATCTGAGGTTTTCAACCATAGTGGCATAGTGCATCAGCCCATCTTATGCCAATGAAGAATTGTTCTGTGGAATTTATTTCCTATGTAGTTTTAAATTTCCAAGAAGATCATTCTTTGAAAACATCTCATTGGCAGGAATTTGGTCCTGATACTTAGCATAAATTCATATCTTAGTCATTGAATCATAGAATCACAGAATGGTTTAGGTTGGAAAGGACCTTGAAGATCATCGAGTTGCAACCCCCCTGCCATGGGCAGGGACACCTCCCACTAGACCAGGTTGCCCAAGGCCACGTCCAGCCTGGCCTTGAACACCTCCAGAGATGGGGCCTCAACAACCTCTCTGGACAACCTGTGCCAGTGCCTTACAACCCTCAAAGTGAAAAACTTCTTCCTAATGTTTAATCTAAACCTGCCCTCTTCCAGTTTATATCCATTCCCCCTCGTCCTGTCACTACATGCCCTAGTAAAAAGTCCTTCCCCAGCTCTCCTGTAGGCCCCCTTTAGGTACTGGAAGGCCGCAATAAGATCTCCCTGGAGCCTTCTCTTCTCCAGGCTGAACAGCACCAGCTTGGGGGCTAGTCCTACCTAGACAGTCCTTATTGCATTCATGTGGATGGCATTTTCCTTCCTCGTTCTTTTAATCTCCAGATATTTTTAAGCTCTTTATGTAAGTGCAGTTCTGCTCAAGTACTTGCATTTAGTTGTTAATATTTTCTTAGATTAAGCCTTCACATATTGACATTTGTGTCAGTATTCTCTGATAGGCTCAGTTTTTTGCACTAAGACCTGGTGAAATTTGCAGGAATTATGTAAAAGTTGTGTTGAGTGAGATTTTTTTTTTTTTTTTTTTGCAATTTTACCAGCTATGGAGAAATTATGTAAAATTTGCACCTGTTTTCCTTTCAAAGGCAAGGAATCGAACTTTCAGGTAGAGAGGAGATGAAGGTAAATGAAGCTAAACAGAGCAATAGTTGAATCCTGTTTCTTTCTCTTCTCTTCATTGCTTCAGAGTTGCAATTTATCCAGAATTCCCATCTTTTCTCCTACTAAAAGCATGACATACACAATCTAAAATTTTCCCAAAACACAGGTAAATACACAGAGGAACTAGGGCATTAAAAGAGATTAATTTCATTTATTTTTCTTTTGGCATTTTCAGCACTGATTTAAGTTAAGCTCTTCCTGAGTAACCCTACCCAAAAGTCTTGCCTGCACTGGATGTGAAGAGAGTTAATGAGTGCTTTTGCGAAAAAAAACCCATGGTGACCACCAAAAAAACCCCAGGGAAAGACCAATTGAACAAAGCGCCTATTACAAATTGAGGTTGCTTATCTAAATATTCGTAAACTATTAAAAAAGAACAAAGAACGTTGTGAAGCAAGCTTTAAATTAGGGCCACAGCACTTTGTGTAGCAAGGTCACTGTTAATTGAAAATTAGGAAGCGTTGTGGTTAGTTTAATGACAAGGCTAGAAACATTGGGCTTATGGCAAAAAGACCCAAATCCAAAGACAGACAAGCTTTGCTTGATTATAGTGATTACATCATGGTCATTAGAATTTAAACGAACTAACCCAAACACAGACATCATATCTTCGTTTGATAGCTGCAGTCTAGTAAATAGTGGGAAAGGATGTTGTGTATGGACTAGCCCAGCTGAAATGAAAACAGACATTCTTTTTGAACCTGTCTGGCATTGAAAACGAAAACTTCAAAATCAGGGTATAAAGTGGACTTATAAAGCCAGAGGCCTTTGATTTTTAAGGATCTGCATAGTGTTTTAACCAGTCTTTGTTTTGCAGGAAAACCACCTCAGCACCCGGGTATGAGGCATCCTTGTGTGCAGTCTGTCACTGTGCAAGATGTTGAGTTTATCTGTGGGAACACACAAAGATTAGCAATGTCCTCCTTTGTGCTCTGCTGCTAGAATTCCCTCTGAGTTCGTGAGTCATTGTCAGCTGCTTGCTAAAAATAACCCCTTAGCGCTGCTTGGACTCGTAGTCATGATGGTGACGTGATGAGATGACTAGAGACAGCATAAACACTGCATATTTAAAATCCATTTCATGTACTTTAATCTTTAATGCTACAACTTCACAGTGTGCGGGGCAGGGGGGGCATTGTCTAACATGAGACATCCCTGTCACCCCCCCAAATGAGTTGTATCTTTGGTCTCCCCATACACACAAAGAAGAGAGAAAGTATTCTGAATCATGTTTGGTCTTTGAAAGAAAGAGGGAACCTTGACAATGAAAGTTCCCCTCCCTTTTTGATTTTTGAAGTTAGAAGTTATCATATGCATAGAAATCAACATTTGAAATCCTTCTCGCATTTCTGTCTAATAAATCTGCGTCTAATAAATTGCAAGAATCAAGGTCATTCCCATCCACACGTGAAATATTTTAGGTCAGAGGCAGTGCATATAAATCAAAATAACTGCATTGATTTTCTGGGCACTAAGACAAAGAAGTACAGACTAAAGGGCAGGAGGGTCTTCAGAACATTGCCTTTGCCTGCTCTCAGAGTGTAGACATTTATTATAGAGCCATTATCATTAATACTTTGATAAATTCACACTTGGAATTGCACACATCCAGGTTGTTACAAAATGGTTGTGTTGCAAAAAGAATTGTGTTATTATGAAATGTCTCACATGAGAGAAAAACAACAGAGCCAAATTTACCACATTTAACGTTTAATAGGAGACTGCATTTCTCAGAGACTCCTGAAGATGCTTCACAGACATTCACATCACAGTCCTAAACCAAAATCCCCGTGTCAGCTAGCATGGGCCTTATTCATTTCACCAGAGTGTTATTTCAACTTTTCTTTCTCTCTCTCTTTCCTTCTTTCTTTCTTTCTTCTCTTTCTGTCTTTCTTTTTCTTTCCTTCTTTCCTTCCTTCTTTCTTTCTTTCCTTCTTTTCTTTCTTTTTCCTTCCTCCCTTCCTCCCTCCCTCCCTCCCTTCCTTCCTTCCTTCCTTCCCTCCTCCCTCCCTTGCTTCCTTCCTTGCTTCCTTCCTTCCTTCCTTCCTTCCTTCCTTCCTTTTTTTGAACACTCTGCTTTATTATTCAAACTCTGTTAAAACCTGCACAGCTGGTCACCAACAAGCCAGCCAAGATGAGAGAAGGGACCAGTCCGCAAATTATGTTAATGAATCAATCACTGCTTGGAGCTTCATGGAAGAAGCAAATGGAATAATTTGTTCTGAGACATCATCTCTCCTGAGATGAGTTTTGCTCATCTTAGATGTCAGGTAGAAAATCAGGCTGCTGACAAACACACTGATAGAAGCAGAGAGGGGTAATAAAGAATATTTAAAAACTCAATGAGGTATTCTAGTTAAGTAATCACATGGCTGTTATGAAGAGTAAAATCCTGACTCCACTGATTTTGTATTTTCCTGACCTTCTAACTTCTACAGTGGCACAGGACCCTTAAAAGCTGTCTATGGACATAACAATATATGCTGTCTGAAACCTAGCTATAACCTAAGACATCTACATGAGACAGATCAGCTCCTAGATGTGGCTGTCCCTCTCCACTGGTTATAGATGGAGCCTAGGAAATTACCTTAGAGAAGACATCTTGCTACTGGGGGACAGATGCAAAGTTCCTGATATGAATGGGAAGAACTCTTGCATGTAACTGTGTAAAAAAAAGTATGGCTTTTGCACAGATAAGATCACAGTTTATTTAAGGCTATCCTAAGCGTATTTATAAATCTGCATATTCAGCAAGTTCTGTTCACAGAGGACGAGACACAATTAAGACAGAGACTAAAATATCTATACAGGAAAAGCAGCACATGCAGGTGTGAGTCACAATACAGTGGCAAAATTCAGTAATAGGAGCAGTTCCATCCCTTCCCACAAACGTTAAACCTATGCTGTCCCGTGAAAATAAAAGAAAGAACAAACAAAGAACCACAGAATAAAATGTGCTACTCGAGCAAAAATGGCAAACCACTTTCATCTACAGAAAACCTCAATTTATGAAGCTTTCTATGTTACTTGTTGTTTGGGGTTTTTGTGTACGATATAACAGTTGTAACCCTATTGATCAATCAGTGTTACCTCATGGGCAATCAAAATTTCAAATCACAATCCAGTTCACTAATATGGCATCACAGGAATCAAAAAAACCTGTGAGGCAACTATGGACAAGATTGTCTTGCGCGTGATCTTGCAGGAGAAAAATGGAATTGAGAGTAGGACAAATTATAAACTGTACAATATCTCTATAACCTATATCCAGTCCAATATTACCTAACATGTCATGCAGCAGAATGTGCAGAAATATCTGCATTATTTAGCAGTACTGGCACTGTTTGGTTTCATGTTATAGTCATGTATCCAGCTAATACAGCATCAAAATTTCTTCAAAGTCATTTCCATATCATGCCATTTTTGGTGGCCAGATATGCTCACCAGTCTGCTTAATGAGTTGCTCTCTGTTTTGCTTGACGGTGCATTGAATGGATTTCCCCAATTTTTGGTATTTCAGATTTCTTTTCTGTCTTTTAAAATCAACAAGTTATATTTCTTATTTCTAAGGCCTTGTAATAACTTTGTAGCTTTCATCTTTCCTAACACTAAAATAAATGTTCTTCAGAGTGGAACTCTTCTCTAGGGAATCCTAAATTACAAAAATTTCAAGCCTGGGTATTTTAGGAGGTACCAATGAAAGCTAATGACATTGAAGGGCAGTTTATATAGTAACAGCAGGTTAAAAAAAGTCATGTACAGAATGCCCATTCTAGTTCATTAACTGCAATCTGCATTGTTAAATGTGTAAACAGAAAAAGAAAAAGCAACGATGTGAAAAAGTGTTAATTGCTTCACAATGCTGCAAAGAGCTGTATAGTAAACATTACAGCAGCTTGCTGCATACATTAACAACACAGCCCAGAAACTGCTAGGTGTTTGAAAACTTTGTGCTCAGATATTCTTCATGTATATGCTTATTTACTCAAGGTACATGCCCTTTTGTCTGGTGCCGTTATACACAGCATCACTCCATTAATAGGAAAGGCAGGCAACGAGGAGCATAGCTGTCTTTGGGGCTATCAGTTCTGCCAGTCATTTTTCTTTTGTGAAAAGCTTTTTCTGCACATTTCTGGTTACGTGGCAGAACCTCCTGGCAATGGGAATGGTATTTAGAAACATATTTTAATTCTTAACAATAAGTTGAGATTTCTGGGCTTCGATGGTAAAGAAAGCTTCAACACAAGATTTTTTTGCTATATGTGACACGGAGACACCGATTAGAGCAAAGGTATAAGTTGTAGATTTGCAGGACAAAATGCCAACTACAAAATCTTTTACATGAACACTGCAAGGTGTGTTTTCCTCCCCGCATTCATCACAGCCTTAAAATGCCAGTACCAGCCCTGTGTAAAACTCAACATTCCTGTGTCACATAGGGTTCATTTTGTTGTGTGTGGGTTTACACCTTCTCACTTCCCTGCTCAGGTTTCAGACCTGAATGGTCTCAAGCTCTCCAGTCGCAGCATGCAATGGGTCATGCTTCCTGCTCCCCCATCAGAAGAATTGCCCTCTTTAATGAGAGAAAAAGAACACAGAATGAGTAACAGTGCGTTTCTGGCACACACGCGGAAATCTGGGGTGGTTGGTGGGCATTTTCATGAATACCAGCATAAATTGGAGCATCTAGTGATAAGCAGCACCATGAATCCACAAATATTGCCAAACTGGATTTGAATAATTTATTTGTGCATGTATTTGTAAATCTGTTTTTATGTTATCTGACCCAATGTAGCAAATACATATTTCTTTATTTGATAATGGAAACACATTCTATAACATAATCTATTAATGAAATCCAGATGGCAAGGAAACACAGCACATTACTATTTTATCATTTGCTTAGAGGTTAGCGATGTACTATAATTCCACCTTTCATCAAAAGTCTCACGGCTACATTTCTCCTCAACTTGGGGACAGTCGATGGCTTTTCTGTAATATTGACTATAACTCCTGCAAAGGCAACCATCCTCTCTGGTGTACAGCTTCAGCCCAGTGGCAGTGTGTTGAGGAACCAAGGGAAACAGAAAGATGGGAAAGAGGAGTGATTATGCGCAGTCCCCAGAAGCAGCATCAGAGCAGTTCCCAATGATTACTGCTGCTTTAGGTTTTCATACTCTTCATTGCTGCTCCTATATATCCATGGCTGAAGTCTGGGCCAGCCCTCTTCCAAGAGAATCTTTCCCCTTCCTGTTAAATGCTTTGTATACATGGCAAAGGAAATATACAGGGGCTAAGCATAATGTAGCCATTTTCTCATAGAGTATGAACATAATAATTATGTTCTTACCATTATGTCTCTGGTTTTCTATATTGGCGATGAGGGCGAAGGGGCGTCAGAGCAATTGCCAATATTTGCATCAATGCAAGAATAGTTGAGGTCATACCATACTGCCTTTCTCATCTGATTCCAACTTCCATACACCCTTAAAATGCATAATAAATCTGACTAATACTTTAAATGAGTGCTGGTATGCACATATTGGGTGATGTTTATACTTGGGTAGTATACGCCCTTGCCAAACCTGATGGTCTTCGTGACCACCGGCTGACGTAGCCCAGGAACAAGGGTTTGGAGTAGGCAGTGCTTAAAAACTATCTTCCTTGTCTATGAAACTGCCCTTTGTTTGGCTGATTTGGCAGGGATTTCTATTAAAACCTTGCTTTATCTTTTATCCCCTAAATAACAGTTGGAATAGTGAATAGAGGGGAAAACAATGTTGCCTCTAATATCAATACACTGTTTCCTTAGCTGCACTTTCCAAAAGCAGAGGGTTACAGCCAGAGTTGAAGGCTGACATTTTTCTTTTAAACTCAAACTGTCAGATAGTCACGAAGACCCCGGAGTCTATTTGTTAGAGTAACGTAGCTATACTCTGGCATGGATAACTCAGAATAAATGACTTGAAGTAATCCTGCCAGGAAAAAAGGAAAATCATGTTGAAACCAAAACGATAACTTCATTGTCAGTGTGCCTTAAGAGAGAAAGTTTGTGGCAATAACTTTTGTGAGTGACAGTTCAGGAAATTTGTACTGGTAAAGATTGAAGTCTAATTTTTGCATTCTTTAATGTGTCCTTGAGTGTAGAAATAAGAAACATCATACAAGCAAAGGAAAATATTTCAAGGAAGAGAACTTAGGGGGGAAAGTTATTTTAAATGTAACTGTTATATGGCTTTTATAACACCTACAGCTGAGAAAAATACTTTCAGCAAGCCTATATTTCATTGTACCTATATCAGTTAATACATGACATAAATTATACGGGCTACTTTGAAAAAATGGTACTGCTTTATGAAAGGTGCTAAGTAAACATTGTTGTGTTAAATTCTAACTTTGCACTTCCAGTCTCACTGATTTGTTTTGTTTGAGACTCAGTGTGTCATTTGGATATATGTCCCCAAAAAAAAGTCCCCAAACCCTAAGCATTTGAAAAGAGGACCTTTTCCACCTTTTGAAAAATATCTCATGGCCGTTTTGAGCAGTGGTGATCTGGAAAGAAAACAGATTAGAACGTTTGATAATAGAGGAAGGAAATATTATTATCACAGCTTGAAATCTGTTAACAGGGCCTTCCAAATGGGGCAAACATTAAAGTCAAATAGAAACTCAATTACAGGAAGATTTTCAACTTGTCAAAAATAATTGCATTAATGTCAGCAATGCTGAAAGTCTTAAACAAGGAAACTATTGTACAGTGTCTCTAGAAAGAAAGATTAAAGGAATGCATAGCGTAGTTTTAGCAAAAGGTCCAAAAATGCTCACATTTATTTTGGTTTTAGTTCTGAGGCCAAAGACCACAGTACTGCATAAAACTGAAACATCAATCTATAACTTTCTGACAGATGTTACATCACACAAAGACCGTGGAATACTCAATAAGAGGAACCATTTATCTGCTTTGCTCTGAACCAAAACTTGCAGTAAATACCATGTAGAGGGCAAAGATTCAAGCAGTTTGGAGGAGTCGGAGCTTTGAGATATGAACTGGTCTGTACTTGAATGTTTGGCTCTTATTACAGGGGAGGTGTTCTGTGTTTGCAACTAAAGCTCCAGCAGGGTAAACTTTATTTAAGAAAATCTATTGAACTGTTATAGAAAACATATATCCTTTACTGATTTAAATGGGAAATTTCACCTACCCCCTACCACTTTTTTGATTATGTTCAGTAGGAGTTACAACTCACAAAGGCAAAAACTCTGCTTTTGCTTAAGCCAGAATTAACTCCTGCTGCCCATAGGAGAGGAGCTTGCTCAGGTGGAACTGACTGTGCATTTTTAAACAGAGCTCACTGCCTAACAATGTGTGTAACTTCTCCCTGATATGAAACAAAGACTGTCTTCTTTCAGATCGAGATGTAGAGGTATGGTCCAAGGCCATATTTTGAAAAGTGTTGAGGTTCTTTTGCAGTTGTAGACCGCAATTCACCTCCTTACTGTTAGACAGAGTTTGACACATCTAAGTTAATTTGCCTTAGACACCCCTAATACCCAAGTGTGAAAGAGCTCTCCTATGATCTGGTTGTAGATGTCTGAATATGCTTTTTGGCTGTGAAGAACATATAAAGAGACTGGGGACTGAAGTTAAGCATCTCAGGTAACAGGTTAAAGTTAGATATGATGAATCGAGGGCTGAGCAGGACTTTGAAAAATAGATCATAGAATCCTTTTGGTTGGAAGTGACATTTAAGATCATCAAGTCCAAATAACAACCTAGCACTGCCAAGTTAGCGTGCAACCATGTCCCTCAACACTACATCTACCCGTCTTTTAGATACCTCAGTGATGGGGACTCAACCACATCCCTGGGCAGCCTGTTCCAATGCTTGACAACATTTTCAGTGAAGAAATCTTTCCTAACATCCAATGTAAACCTCCCCTGGTGCAATTTGAGGCAGTTGCCTCTTGTCCTGTCACTTGTTACTTGGGAGAAGAGACTGATCCCCACCTCACTACAAACTGCTTTCAGGTAGCTGTAGAGAGCATTAAAGTCTCCCCTCAGCCTCCTTTTCTCCAGATTAAACAACCAGTTTCCTCAGCCACTCCTTATAAGGCTTGTGCTCCAGACCCCTCACCAGCTTTGTTACTCTTCCTTGGACATGCTCCAGCACCTCAATGACCCTCCTGTAGTGAGGGGCCCCAAACCAAACAGAATACTTGAGGTGTGGCCTCACCAGTGCTGAGTAGAGGTACAATCACTTCCCTAGTCCTGCTGGCCACACTATTTCTGATACAAGCCAGGATGCTGTTGGCCTTCCTGGCCACCTTGGCACACTGCTGGCTCATATTCAGCCAGCTGTCAACCAATAGCCCCAGGTTCTTTTCTGCTGGGCAGCTTTCCAGGAACTCTTCCCCGAGCCCGTCGGGCTGCATGGGGGTGCTGTGACCTAAGTGCAGGACCGGCACTTGGCCTTGTTGAACATCATACCATTGGCCTCAGCCCATCAATCCAGCCTGTCCAGATCCCTCTGTAGAGGCTTCTTACCCTCAAGCAGGTCAACACTCCCACCCAACTTGTCGTCTGTGAACATGCTGAGGGTGCGCTCAATCCCCTCATCCAAATTGTTGATAAAGATATTAAAAAGAACAGACCCCAATACCAAGCCCTGGGGAACACCATTTGTGACTGGCTGCCAACTAGATTTAACTCCATTCACTGGCATGTTTTGGCCTGGCCATCCAGCCCGTTTTTTACCCAGCGAAGCGTATACCCATCTGAGCCATGAGCAGCCAATTTCTCCAGGTGAAAGCTGTGGGAAACAGTTTCAAAAGCTTTACTAAAGTCTAGATGACTTCAGCTGAGCAAATTTGAAAATCCCCTCAGGTATCTACTTGCATAGAAAGTGCTTAAATATATTTAGGAAGCTTGATGTAATTTTTTTTATTTTTTTTTTGGTGGTGAAGAGAGGGCCACCAGAACGGTGGGGAAGAAGAGCGTTCTTCCATTTCAACTGTGTGCAATGACATACTAGAGAAAAGTCCTGTTTGCTTCTACTCCTCTACAAGCATCTAGAACAGCTGCATGAATGTTTGGAGGCTATACTACCATAGAAAAATATTTTAAACCCTAATGCCTGATTTTATTATTTTAGAAGCCTATGTATCACTATGTTATTGCAAAAATGAATAGTTTCACAATACAAGAAATAGATTTATTCTCTGTCCCCTGACTTCCCAGCTAAGGCTGAGATACTGTTTATAGTACTGCTGTCTTCATAAGCAGTTCCCATGTTCATTCTGAGTCACAAGGGCACAACAGGGTAAACTAGAAATACAAAGTATCTGATTTTTTTCTTTTCTTTATCCCTGTGTTGTGTTGTAAAAAAACATACATAACCCCCTGCAATGCACAAAAGTATTTCTCTCCTTCATTTTCTTTTTCTTCTTCCTCCAGGTGTAATTCCAATAATCTATTGTGACTTGGACCTCTAACTGGTCAGTGCCTAAATTATGCTGAAATTAATGGGAGTTAGATCTATGTAAACAAGCACCTAGTGAGCTTTTCAGAAGTTCTTAGCCAGGCTAGCCATTTTTTAAATCTCACTGCAGGCCTGTTTGCAGCTTTAAGCCTCCTGATATTTTTTCCTAAATGTGTAAGGGATTTTCACAGGACGTTAGATGTTCTGAAACTAATTGCTTTGAGAGATTGATATTTTCTTCACTTAATTAATCTATTGAGATCTCTCTCCTCCTTTTTTTTGGGGTGCACAAAACCAGGAGCTGATTAAGCCATGTAGCTGGAATGGCTTCTCATGAAAACCTAGACCATGGAAGTGACACAAATATTAATTTTCCTTTAATCTTCACAAACTATTGAAGTTGCACAGCATTAACACTCAATAGCTCATACCAATATTTTAATAGCCAAAGTGACATTCACATTGTAGAAGCCAGTATTCTGCTAACGGCCAGGGTCAGTAACACTTTTACAGGGCCAGACCAAATACTTTCCCAATCAGTACATTTCCTAAAATTATGTCATGGACCAGTGATGAGAAAGAAATGTTCAACGTCTGGTATTGTTTGTTTAAGGGTTATAACGGGTCCTTTCCTAGCATCCCTTCACCTTCGGAAATCTATTCTCATTTCCTTACACCAGATCTGCTTCCAAACGCTGTGCTTTGTTACAATAGCACAGGATTTTTTAATAAACAAAACAAATGTACGCACCAGAAACACTCTGAGTTTGTGCTTACTATTTATTTTATTCACATCACAGAGAGATTTGCAGATCACCTTTTCAAAGCTGCATGCAGCTGGATTTCTACACCAGGGATGTAGAAACCAGGCTGAGTGACTGCTGAGCTAAGATTCAAGAAATCGTGGCTTAGCTTGTACTGTAATTCCCTTGGGCTCTCCTATTTCAAGACAGGGTGCTATGGGGATTCTGCAGGAAAAGCAACACATGACCCTGATAAGGCAGTCAACTTTGTGTTTAAAGTGCACGAATTGCCTTTAAAGAGCAGAGCTGGAGAGCACCATTCATCCAGACAGGAGATCAGGGCAGATCAGTGTGTCATAGCTCCCTCCACCTCATGTGCCTGGATTTTGTTTTTTAGAAACTAGGGCATGGCAGAAAGGGGAATGGATTTTGCCTCATTTTTCTCTGGCATGAAAACACATTGCAGTGAGGTGCACCAAGATGCAGGAGGTAAAGAGCAATCATAGCTCCAGGAACTCAGTGCCTCTGGGACAAATAGACTGATTATTCCACCCACTTCCCACTCAAGCCCTATTTGAATGATGTGGATCCATTGAGTATTGTGCTCCAAAGCCTTGGGTAGGATTTACTTGCAATTGTGCCTAGCCAGTAGGGAGTAAAGGGCGTCCCTTGGGAGAGACCCGTTTCACAGCATTTGATGATAAGCTTAGGGGCGATAAAACCCATTCCCTCCTTCCCACCTTGACTAGTTGTGCTGTTTCAGATGCTTGCAATTTAGAGGAACAGTGCAGAGAGTCGTAGGCACAGATTTATCCTACCCCACAAAAGATAGTTACCTGAGGCAGCTTCAGCAGGGAAATTCTTTGCCCCAAGAGGTGTTTCCAGGTAGCATTCAAGCAAACTAAGACCTAAATCACTCTCTGAGAGTGTGCTCGTCAATAGCATCAGAGGCTGAGTGGAGCATGGGTTGCTCCACTCAGCCTCTGATGCTATTGACGAGCACAGTGTCTAAGAATGGGTGGGAGGAGCCCATCCCACATTGTCTCCTTCTGCTGGGAAGTCTCACAGAGTCCCCTTATTCTCTGGTCTCAGTGGGAGAAAAACCTCACTTGCCTGTAATGTTTCCATACAAAAGTTGAAGACCTGCATCATAATGTACTTGAAGATTTGGCCTCACATGTCAAATGGGACTATTCTGGCCCAAAGAAGCCTACCTTAGAAATGGGCGGCATACACTTTTGTTATATGAATGTTTACTCTTTCATTTTATGTTGTCAAACTGTTGGAAATCTCAGATGTGCAAGGGAAGAACAAGCAAGCATGAAGTTCACAAAAAAGTTCAGACTGAATTTGAAACCTCAAACTTGTTTTAGGGAAGACTCTAGCCACTTATTTGCTGTTTCAGTCTTGCTACAGCTACTTAGCTCTTCTACTCATTGGGGTTTGCACTGCTGACTATTATTATTTGGACAGATCATATGCAATAGAATCGGTGAGGTTTTAGTCTGTTATCAGTACGTGACTACAGCATACTAAAAGGATTGTAAGATACAATTTTGTCCTGTTTTAGAAAGTTCAAGTGAGTGAGCTACATAGAAAACTGAGTGGAAGACAACCTTCTGTCTTCCCTTAGCGTAAGAGAGACATTCCAGCGCATTACCAAACTGCAGTTTAGCAAGGACTCATTCAAAATGTTGATAATGGATTAAATAGTTTTGAGCAGAAAAGCATAAAGAATCTCCTCCTACTGACTAAAATTTATAGCTGTGGCTTACATAGTAGCTTAGCAGTTCACATATGGCTTATGTCAATGGCAGAAACCATGTTATTTTCTAAATCACATTGATTTGTTATGTGGTACTGAAAGATCTTAAACAGAATCATTGGCTATAAATTACAGAATCTAGTCTTCTACATTCTTATCTGTGTTTCAGATCCGTCAAAATGAGCCCAAGAGTCAAGTCTTCTATGTACACAATGCTACTAGTCAAAGAATAAGAACTAAGACCATTCAATTTCCTCCTTTTTTGGAGCCAAGCCAGGCTGACATTTTCCTTTCTGTTAGTTTTGGCAAGGAGGAAAGAGAGGGAAAACTTTACTGCTCTGTTACTGATGGTTTTTTTATTTTGTTTTTATTAAAAATGTTGAAACATGGGCTCTCTGTCAAAATTATTTTATTATTGAAAGCTGGGTGGGGTGAATGAACTGGCAACAGTTCAGAAAGCCATTAATGGTACTGATAACGGAGAATCCTATTCAGCCTCCACAGCACTGCAATACTTAATTGCAATAAATTTTACTGAAATCTGGTGACTGATGTGCACAGTTAATGAATCGGTAAAGATTCAAAGGTTAATCTGCTGGGAGGTAACAAGCTCTGCCCATCTGATATTGTAACCAAAATATGATATTTGTTAGTTACATGATGATATTTTTTGGGCATACAACAGAAAAAATGAGTTTTTATTGGCTGCAGCTTTGTTAGGTCTCCAAGACCAAAACACAGAAAAAGCAACAACTCTAATGGTGATTCTTGAACCACAGACAAAACTTAAATATATTAGAGGTGAAATGTGACTCCCTGAATAAAATATATTGTCAAACATCAAAAGAATTGCCGGAGAAGCAGAGTGTTCCCTGAAGCAGAGTTGCACGCGTGCCCAGGAGTGCCCCCGCCTCAGCCCTCGGCCCTTTTCCAGCCAGTGCACCCCATCTCCCGAAAGACCTGAGAGACAAAACGTCCGAGCAGAATTTGGGAGGGGTGAGGGAAAGTGTGCAGTGAAGCCTCTTAAGAACTTCCCTAACAATAAAGTAGCTTTCTAGAAACAAACAAGCAAGGTCCAAGCAGACTCAAAATTTAAGTGAAAACAGAAACGGAAAGGAAGAAAAAGATAATTCGACAAACAACAAGAGGGGTGGGTGAGGTTAGGAAAGCTGATGATTAATACCCTTGCTTCACCCTCAGGAGACTTACATTCAAGATCTTGTTCTGCCACACCTATTCTGTGGCTTTGGACGTGTTGTTTACACTCTCTGGGCCTCGAGCCTCCCTTTTCTCCCTCACCCCTTTGTTTGAGGACAGCAGTAGCTACCACACAGTGAGGATAAAAATGTCGAAGCCTGTGAAAGATGCAGACCTTGCAGGTATTCATGACAGATAGAAACCGTGCCGTGAAAAAGCACTCCCAGTGTATTTGACAACACACAGCTTGAAAGATAACACTGCATAGTAGACTCTTCACTTCCGGTTCACAGCAAAGGGACATAGTCTAAATAAGACTCCCAGGGAGCGAAATATGAAGATTCCTTCAGCATATTTATTCCTCTGTGTGGTTGCTCATGGACCAGCAAATCCTGGAGACCAACTGCTGGTACGGACCTGTAGAATACAAGCCCTGCACTTGGTCCTTCATCTCTTCACAGCTCTCGACACAGGGCGACAGCCCTTGAAGCGAGTTCTTGCTACATATCCATGTCAACTCAATTTTAGGACTTCTGCCTTTTCCTCCTGTCTTTCTCTGCATGGACCTAAGGTTCATGTGTTGAATTAAAAATACATTATTATTTTATTCCCTGCTTTGATAGACCTCTCTAGCATTGGGGAATTAATAAAATAATATAACCATAAATGTAATGTAGTTTGTCTTTAACAATAAAACAGGGTTGATGAGTAACACATTCCTCTTCTGTAACACTTTTTCAAATCTTAAAACACTTTCTAAGCGGGCTCCCATAGACATCATTACAACACTTAGTTGAAAGACAAGAAACTGGTGCATGTAGCAACAAAGCGACTTGCCCGTGGTCACTCAGCAGATCAGAAGCAAGGCTGGACTCTGTTTCTCCAAGGTCTCCCCAAGGCCAGAAGACCTCCTCTTAGGACTTATGTTATTCTTTGCTATTGATTTGTCAACAGGTTATGACAGAGCCAAGCTGTACGCATTCTGGCTCAAGCTAGCAGGGTAAAGCGGTACCTCTGTGTGCCAGGTTGAAGTCTTCCACTTTGGGACATATCAACACTTGCTTTCTCTTGCAGGATTTTCCAGGAAAGCAGAACTACCATTTCAATCCAACTCAGATGCATGTTACCAGAGATCCAACTTGAACACATCCTAGGCTCCAGTCTGGAAATTAATATGGGCCAGAGATCATTCCCAACAGGCAGTACTAACAATCTCCATCCATTTTGTGCTGAAGAGCAAGTAGTTACCAAAGGATGAGTGAGGGGCAATTGATGCATTGGAAGTTCTGAATTTCTGACTTCTGAATTTCCTGTGTCTGGAAATAGGACCAGATGGTCCCTCTGTGACCATCCTGGTGACAAAGAGCTGGCAGCTACAGTGCTGAAGGAGAGTTGAAAGAAGAAGGAAAGAATATACTACTGTATCAGAAACATGACTATGGGATCCTCTGTGGTCTTTCTTTTCTTTGCTAGGCTTCAAAGTAATTTGTTATAATGTGATATGATTTAGTAATAGCCTACATACAGGTAAATCTGCAGGCAAAATGTACTTATAGAAGGAAAAAGCTGTCTCCATTACAGCTTAATGCTAATACAATCAATTGCCTATTTCAGAGGCTGTGGAAGTCAATGAAAGACCTCCAGGGTCTGGAGCAGGATCTGACTACAGATTCAGATTGTGAGTCATAGCAACACTTTCACTAAAAGGCATGGTGAAATCTTATGGAAACCAGTTGGTTCAGGACCAGATACCAATGTAAAAATTTAAATTTGCTTTAGATAATGTACTAATAGCACTTAGAGTAACTACAATTAGTTTCCATTCCCAAAGACATAGTGATTAAGGTGGCAGTCAGAGTCCACAAGACAACTGTACATTAATAGGTAAAGTAACCAAATTTGCTGCCTTTTTTTTTGAAACTTCCAACTAATAAAAATACCTCTGCAGCACTTTCATAGCACTGTTCAGGCCGTTTTCATTACATTATCCAGTTTAGCTGTTCCACACAACTAGTGATTTTCAAAAAGTCTCAGAAAAATAAATTTGAGAGTAAGAAATCCAGTCATTAGCTGGATGGTTTGAAGACTATGATAATCTCACACTAATGCATTGTCCTTATTTGCAGATAGCTGCTTGCATCAATATTTCAGGACATTTTTTTTTAATTAGTAGTGATAAAAATTTGATTACATACATTTTCAGATCTTTGCAGGATGATATGAGGAGACGTTAATGGTGTTAATGGTATTAATTGTATTACAGATATCATATGCTATCCTCTAAGTTCAAGACAAGCGCATAGAAAATATTAGAACAATACTAAGTGGTGGGTTGATATGTGACCGTTAGCCAGGATATAAAGCTGGATGAAGTACGGATAGGACAGTGAAGTATCATTTCACTGAAAGACTAGCTGGAAGGTGAGCAGCTGAATTTTAAAGATTCTTTTTTCTTCTTCCTTAATATACACTCAATACATAAGGCCAGGAGGTAGTCAGCAGGAGTTCAGCATAAGAGCTTGAAACAGCAAAAATATGCCTTTATACTTAAGATACTGTTTTAGTGCTGCAGGAGCATTTATAATCCGAGAAGGAGAATTTGAAACGTAGCATGGTAATTCAGGACATTTTGGAGAGAGACAGGGTAGTTTTTGGTTTATATTTTATTACAGATTTTGTGTTTATATTGAGATTAAATTAGGGTAAAATTAAGGAATACCAACAGAATAATGAAATGTCATTGCCATAAATGTGTATTTTAGAAGAAAATATTAATTTATTGGAAATAAAATATGTTTATATAGTTATATAAATGCATATGTATATCAAGCAGGTCAGTTATGAAAGGTAAGAACAGATCACTGCAGAAGGCTAGGTTGAGGGGTATAATAACATTAAAATTGTAAAATAGCAAACGCCATGGTGACCAAACCAAGTTCCAAAGCATATTAGGTTAGCAAGACAAGAACTTAGTGTACAGCAGGGTAAGAAGTCAGAATCCAGAACTGGAATTCAGCACAATAATCTTTGAATAAAAAGCTATACTCCTGAAATACTCCCTAAATATATTTTTATTATAACTGCGTAGTGATCAAGTTTAGGATACTACCATCTGTTGACTGACTAGATGAAATAACCTCTTATGGACTGTCCCTGACCTATCTTTGAGTAAATTAATGTCTGTGGTCTAACCATGGAATATCATGTTCACCAGCAAGAACACATGATGGATGATGCATGGTCAGAGTCCATATCCTGAACATGGTCACACACAGATCAGCTATGTTCCTCTGCAGCAATGTGCCTGAGAAATGTATTAAGCTGATCCCAAGCAGATTTTGGCTTGTATGATCTTTGAAGGGGTGTGAGGAAAAATAAGTCACCGTATCTTGAAGGAAAACAAAAAGTTAGCAGGGGTTATGAAAGAAGCAAAGGTGTACTGTGGCTCAGGGACTGTCAAGATGGTGATGGAATGACAAAAGGATGATCATGGGATATCCTTGTCAAGAAGAGAACAAGAAGAAAAAAGCATTCAAAGAAATTATTTTCTGCTCCATCCAAAAGCTGCACACAAAATTAAAAAAGAATTTGTACTGAAAATACACAGAATTTTGCAATCAGATGGTTTATATTGTGAATAAAATTGTCACTAATACGTCATACTGATGCAAAATTCAAGTATGCATTTTACTACTTGTAAGGTATTCTCTGAACACCATTTTCCTAGTTCTATCCATTTGATTCTGATCGTCAGAAGTAATTGAAGAAGTAAGTAAGCAAGTAAATACCTTTCTTACTAAGTGTGTAAGAAATAAATACATAAAGAGAAGATGCCAGGTGGATGGGAACAGTCTTTTTTCAGTCATGCCCAGTGATAGGACAAGAGGTAATGGGCACAAACTTGAACATAGGAAGTTCCATCTAAACATGAGGAGGAACTTCTTTACTTTGAGGGTGGCAGAGCACTGGCACAGGCTGCCCAGAGAGGTGGTGGAGTCTCCCACTCTGGAGACATTCAAAACCCTCCTGGACGCTGTCATGTGCAACCTGCTGTAGGTGACCCTGCTCTGGCGGGGCGGTTGGACTAGATGATCTCCAGAGGTCCCTTCCAACCCTGACCATTCTGTGATTCTGTGGTTGGTGCTTCTGGGCATCCAATATGAGGGGACAGGTTTTCAGAAAATCATCACTTTCTAATGTGTCTCAAAAAAAAATAAATTAAATTCACGGGTTGCTTTTTAACAGTTTGACAGCTTTGTTTTTAAACAAATTCTCCTGCACAGTTCTGTGGTACCAATGACACAGTCAGGCTGGGATGTCCCAGTTTAGTGCAGTCTTTCCCTGTGACACTTTGTGGTACCACATGCAGAAAATTCAAACATCAGGAGCAAAAAGAAGAGGTCAGGTAGTAAAAGCAACAGATCTTTTAAATAAAAAGTATAGAAGTTATTGTGTAGTTTTAGATATTACTTGGAAGTCTGTCACTGAGTTACTTTCTGCTAGGAGACTTCTGTACTTCTAGTATTTTCTCAATTGGCAGGGATGTTTCCTAAAGAAAATATCATACTGTCTAGCCTCTTTAATACTTATCTACCATCAAGATACAAAATAAAAACAAAATTGAGGCTGCTTCTTTGGCACATGAAACAGGTGGAACATTTCTTCTTTGTCTTTGTCCGACATGAAAGATTGTTGCATCTCTGAACTTTAAGGCATGTGTCCTTTGGAGTAATGCCCCTTCCGCTGGTTCTCCTCAAATATTGGCAGCTGGTCAACTTCTTTCCTTGGCTTTGCCAATGACAATATTCTGTGCTTCAGTGTTTCCTTTGTGTATCTGTGTCTGACATGATTTTCCCTGCATACAGAAAGAAGTATACAATATTTTGGTTTGAACAGTGTAAGTAAAACAAGTTGCCTGCAGACTTTACACAAATGAATTTTGCAATGTGTAATAGTGAGAAGAAATCCACAAATGAGTTTAACTATAAAATTTGCATTGAAACAGAATGATAAAAATACGGGCCGTATCCTTACCTTATCCTGGTAACTGGACTTTTGATTCAGAGGGCAAGAAAGGAAGAAAAAGGCTGAGACGCTCCCATTCTGTTTAGACATTTATGTCAAAACCACATGTGCATCACTAACCACAATGCAAATCCCTTCCAATGCTGATGCTGTCCTGTTTGTCCTACTTTATCCGTCCACTGCTCCCATCCCCACCCAGTTACCAAGCACCAGTTCCTCCCCAAACAAGGCAATGTATATGCACATTGAAACTGGATGGACATTTTCCATTCCTACTGTCGTGTCTCATGAACAGGTTGCTTATGACTAGGAGTAGACTATCTTGGAAAGAAAAAAAACAAACGTATCTTTAGGTCTTTAAAAGGCAAATGTCCGCAGTGGCATATTTTTAGCACAAGCAATCCACTGTTCGTAGAGCTAAGATTTGCAAAAAGTTATGTGGTTTTGGGTCCTCTGATATCTTGTCACTCTGAAGCACTCCAGTTTTCATCCTGCTTGGATCACATATTACGTAATATTTAAAATAAGAGGTCCAGGATAGTTTCAAAGACTAACTCATGTTTTCAGATCTTTTTTTTTTTTTTTTAATATAAACTTGGTGCTAAAATATACTTCAGCTTTTCATTTTCTTTGCTTTAACTTATAACACTGATCTACATTGGAACAGATGGAAAAAGACAACATTTACAATGCACTCAGGAGCATCCTTTCATTTTCACCTGCAGAAGGAGTGGTGACAGTGAGTAGCTCTGTATGTAATTGTAGATTTGTTTTTTGTTACATTTAAAATGTTTATAGTGTTGGCTCCAAGATTAGAGAAAGCCTGCACAGGAAATCAAAGTGTTAAATACACACATCTCGACCTGACATCAAATGTATATTGAAAGTTTTCTGATCTCAGTTTACCAGAAATTCAGATGATGATATCAAAACAGGAGAAGAGAGGGGAAATAAAGAAAAAAGTTTAGTATTATCAAATTGCAGCTCTGGACCGGGATTCGCCTGTCCAACACAATAAAGTTCTTACTGTCTATGAGACTTCAGAGAAATCAGTCTTCTTACTTGGCCTTTGAAGTCACCAAGACACCATTGCCTGTGATAAAAGAGTTTATTTATAACTTGGTCAGCTTATGTCTTTTCCCACTGAACCAGCAGGCTTTCCAAGGTTTGGGGATATAATTTCAAGGGCTGTTAAACCTCTGTCAAAGTTTTTCTGGCCCCCTAAGGAGCCTGACTATCCAGCGTTCTGTTTGCTATGACAGGGCTTCATGTGAAAGCATTCAGAAAACTGACAGCTTCAACTGCTGCATTTTTTGTAACAGAAAGTGGCATTTAATCTGAAAAATAACATTAGCAAATCAGCATATAATTGGGTTTTTATTTCCTGCCTTTTTCCCCTTTTCTTTTTGCTATCTTAAGAGATAAGACAAAGCACAATGCTGTAAGTTCCTGATCTCTACAGAAAGATGCTATTTATATATAACCCGACAAACTGCAAGAGGCAGGAATCAGGGATTTTACTATGATGAAAGATGTTAGAGCAAACCCTTAAAAGCGATTATAGCATAGAATGTAGCACTGTTTTAGAATAATATTGTAATCCTTCTGCCAGTTGTTGTCAACAGCAAACATATAGACTGGCTTAAAATATCTGAAGTGCTGGTTCTCAAAGTGCCTGGTTTGTCATGTCACACCGAGCACATCTACTGTCAAGAATTTCATTGAAAACTCGGCCTACAATGTTGTGGAACGTTAACACCGGGTCACTTACTGTGGCCCCACAAGCCTCTACAGTTTGGGAACCCTTGATCCAGAAGTCCTCCCAAAATGAGCAAATACCAACTAGTTCAATGAGAGCTTGCCATCTGCAGCTCCAGGCAGTGTTTTGGTCTTTCTGTATTTAAAATCAGTCCAATAAATGAAATTGCCAAAATCATAAGACTGACTAAAAAAACACAGAAGAATTTGAATAATACTAAGAAATGTGGGCTAGTCTTGTGACTTGACTTCCCTGTTTGAACCCTGGGGATCCCTACTTTCAAATTTTCCTTCACAGACTTGTGAGCAAGAAGTTTTCTTTTCTTCTTCTTTTAAATTCCGGCCAAAACTCTCACATAATCTGACTCAAGATACTGGGGTTAGTGTAAGCTCCACATTTTATGAGACTGAAGAAAAAGTCATGTGAGTTGTCCACACTTCTCTGAAAATAATTGTACATATGTTTACCTTCAGATAGTAAATAGCACAGAGAATTAAGAATACTGCCAGCTTAGTGGCAGAGCAATTCTTAAAAATAGCCATTTGGGGGCAGAGCAAAGGTCCATCCCAACCAGTATCCTGCTTCTGACAGTGGCCAAAGGCAGAAACACGGGGAAGGGTGTAAGGGCATGACGGCTGTGTCATGCTTCTTCCCTGGAATACTCCTCCAGCCATCAGTTTTTGGGGACTTCCTAGGCCTGAGCTACTTAATTCAATGGACATTTCAGAAAAGGAAAAGTGAAAAATAAACAAGGACAAGGAAAAAGAAAAGCTGACAATAAGACAATAGAGACTGTTGCGTTTATTAGATTGAGTAAGGAATGCTGATGAAATAGGACAAGTGCTTGCTTTAGCCAAAGCATCATAAGTTTGGCAGAATTGGTGCGCAGACTGTTACTGCAGCCACAAAAATATTTTATCAATAAGTGTATTCAAGTACATTTGCCCATACAAGCACAGCCTTAACACATTCTTAATGATTTCTGTTAACATTAAACTGTGTCTTTGTGAATGTCACAGCGTAGGAAAGTTTTCATCTCTGTCTTCTGTTGATATTTTATACCTCTTTGGCAGGTAGCATTGCACTTCTGCAGGAGGAAATAGTGTTGTAGCGCTGCTCTTGCATGTCTGTTTTTTCCTCCCTTAAAATGGAGAAGACCTTAAGCCACGGGACAAAAGCACTCTCCTTCAATGTGTGTAAGACATTGTCTGTTTGTACATACTACGTGTGTAAAGTACCTAGTGTACATTAAGCAAAAGGCATTATAAAATTGCAAAGTAGTATTATTATTGTTAAGTAAAAATTTCTACATGTTGCTCCAAATGATTAAGCTGGTGTAAAGAAATTTGCACTGTGCCAAGGCAACCCAACCAAAAAAGCATTAACACTTTCTTGCTTTGATGTCAAAGATCATGAAAAATACTATGATGGAAAATAAATACTTTGTCCCTACAGCTGTATCTGTTTCCACTGTGAATCTATTAAAATAAGGAATTTCTCTTGCAGATTAGTAGCACCCAAAGCTGATTTAGGCAATGACAACTTTGGAAGTCAATTTATATTTGAATCAGGAAATGACTCAGTATTTTCTGAAGTCTTACTTCAAAGCTCACTCTTTTACAGTTAGGTAAAAATGATATCACATCTTCAGAATGTTAAATTAAACAATTGCACTGGGGCCAGGTTTCATTTCTGATGGTGCTTTAAGCTGTTTTTTCATACTGCATATACATATCCCAGGATGATTTTTGTCATATCTGGACAATTAGTGAATAGCATGATATACACGTCCCACAGTTCTGTGACACCTTTTGTAATACTGCGCGTCACACTGTTTTATGTTGTCATACATATAGCTTGCCTGCAGCGCGTTAGAATTAGTGGTCTTATGGTTTATGAATCTCCTGACACTATATCCTATTATTATGTTAGCTGGAATGGGGCCTTCAAGTGAAGTTGATAATAAAAAAAAAAAAGTTAGCCAATAAGAAGCATTTCTACAAGTGGTCAAATGACAGTGGAAAAGGAAATATTTTAACAAAGCAATGTTAATACAGCCCAGAACCAACGCAAATAAAATCCCTGAGGAAGACTATCTGAAGAAACATACCATACTTTTGGCATAGCGTACTTTACTGCATGCCCGACACATTTTCCACAAAGCTCTTGTATATTTTCTGTATGAAAATCTAAAGCATAAAGTCTTACATTTAGCAGTTGAAAAAATACAGGAGATTTAAAACAGCAATAGTTCTGCTGTATGCCTACAGGTTTTTTTTGGCAATTGGATCTGAAGGAAACGATCTATCTCAAAAAAAGAGAAAAAAAAAGGCTGATGAATATGGTCATATAATATGATTGAGGTCTTTCTTCTTTAAGAAGTAGAAGATTTGTGTGGACTACAGAAACGCACATAAATAACTATTATTGTTATGATTACTGAGCATATTTTCAGTATGATCAGCTTCAGACCTGGCTGAATTAATGAAGCACTGGGCTCTGTGACCAATCCCTGCTTGCTCATGCCATGGTCCCTTTAGGTGAGGGACACTGAGGTGCTCTCTAAGCTGCCAGTGCATTCCACTCTGTCAGCAAGGATGTTCTTCTTGGAAGCATAATATGCTTAGATGTTAAACGCACTATGCAGTTACCTCAGACAAAAATCTTTGTTACTTTTCTCTATGGTAGCGGACGTTTTACCACCATATTTATCCACCTCAAGCCTATTTTATCCTGCTTTGCTTTGCCTTGTGAAGTGCCATAGTGATTTTACACATGCGCGGTCGACTATTTTTAAAACTTTGACAATGCAGCCAACATAACTTTGCAGGAATTCAAAGGTAGGCACAGGTCACCCATATTCACAAGCCTGTCATGCTGTGGATGGATGGATCCACAAGGACATAAGGGAAGCCCATTCCAGTAAATGGGAATTTCCCCCTTACTGTTTCTTCCCTCCAGATGAACACAGATGGAGAATCACAAATGTATTGGTTTCAAAGAGTTTAAGAGGTGTTTCAACAGCCTACAGACAGTTTGTTACTACACTTGGCATGTTTTGAAACTGTAATTATGGAAGGCTTCCAGAAAATCTCAACATGACTGAAAGAGCCAGGGGTAAAATGTCCATGGAAAGGCAGAGATCCCTTTGCTTAGTTCAAGCTTCAGGAAGAATAGTGTAATGGCAGAACAAATGAAGCTTCATTCAGAAATGTAATTTGTTTAAAAGCAATCAGACAGGGATGGCCACAAGCTGGAAGAATGAAAGAGCTCAATATTTTAGGCAGGAAAACACTTTATAAAATGTTGTAAAATCTAAACAAGTGAAGTGTTTGTGTAACCAAAATCAAACTGTTAGTAATATTTGTCTTAAAACATTTATCAGCACCATGATGAAGCATGGAAGGTGGGTTGGAAGTATGTATAATTTAAAAACACACACTATGCTGATGTTTTTTTGAACAAATACGAATGACTTTGAATTTAATGTAATAGAAAAAAGTTTGATAAAAGGACATACATATAAGTATATTGTACGCAATCAAAATGTCAGTGGTGGAAAGCAGAAATACACTGAGCCAAGGCTGATACAAGTTAAACTGACATTTTTATAACCCTTTAATATGTTCTGATCTTGTAGGACTACAGTCATTGGTCTCCATAACATCCAAGACTCTTTTGTGCAGAGGGGAAACTGTATTTCTTCTTGGTTTAATTGTCAGCAAAATGCTACAAAACATCTCTCCATTGTAGTTTAAGCTGTGCAAAAATTGTTATTAAAATGACCTGTAAACTCTTAATTCCATTCATTTCAGTTAACTATCTGAAATAAATAGGCAGAGGATTACCAAGATTCAGGAAGGCCCAGGGTGAAAATTGACATCACAGTGCTTTGTATTTTTTGAAAGAAATAATATAAGCTATGTACCTTCCTTTTAATATCTTGATCATCTAACACCAATGTGAGAGAGAGTCAGTTTTCATAGGGGACAGCATCACTAAGCAATTATAAATTGCAGTTATTCTTGAAGTGATGAATCCGCCACACTTTACAAACCCCTCAGACGATGGACAGATTACCTCAGCCAAGAAGATGAGCTCCTTGCCTTCTCTTCAGCCCATTTCAACCTATTAAAAGATTAAGTCTGTTTTAGATTGGTCCACATTCCCACCACCACAGGAAATAAGACAGGAGGTTGCTTTTCAAGGAGCGCTCCTATAAATCTTTGTGGAGGCAGTGCATGGTCTTGCCATGCAAAGTATCACAGTGCCTCAGAAACATTACTGTAATGGAGACAGGCTGGTAGGCCAAGGTTAGGTTGGAGTCTTCAACATTGTAAGCAGCCCAGTGGGGAGGGCATGAAAGGTGGCTGTCGGAGCCACGATGCAGAGTGTCACCTCAAATATTAGCTTGGTCAACCACTGTTATTAAGGAGCCAAATGTAGTTTATTGAGAGAAATATGATCCACTATAATTAAAATGAAACACCAAAATGAACAAGTCTCAAAAAGTTTGAAAGATTAATACCTAGAAATGTTGAAGACAAATATCCACATAGCTGACCCAAGTGCAGGTCTAGAAAGCCAAATGTAATAGGGGAATGCCAGTAGCCAGCTTGGTTATTCCTTCCCATGGTAAATCCCTGTTCAGGTACCACTGTCATGATTACTTTTTACTTATGGTTTTATGCGATGAGATTCTTTCACAAGAATCCCAACAATAGGTCTTATCCACATGTGTCGTATTTTAGATGATGTTCCAGTATTACTGGTCTCAGATACGGAAAATGAAGAACTGGTTCCAGTTTTTCAAACATTCTTTATTTCACATCACCATTACTCCTGAGTTTTGGTACAGACTTAGATTTATTATTTTACCCAATATGATTCAGAAACCACACTCATCTGCTATTTCAGTGGCTCTATGGCTACAGACTACTGTCAGGATGAGCACTGGATTCCAGACAGTTGCTGTAAGATGGGAGAATGGAGTACAGGACCTTCAAAGGTGTCTTTAAACTGTGTTTTCTACAGTTGTCTTCACTTCATTTTACCCCAGCAGAATTTCAAAGGGACACATTGTCTTAACATTGACATTGGAATTTTCAGTGTATCCACAAGCAACAGGGAGCTCAGACATCTTTGTAAGGTGTGGATGCATGGGGGAATTCCAGAAAGACAAACTGAATCATTCTCAGAAAATCCCCTGAGCTGAAAACATTTGTCTGGAAGAGTTTCTCATCCCTCTTCAACTGCTTATGGTCCTTTCTGTATACCCACTCCCGGGTCAGCAGGATCTTTGATACCAATCCTGCCATTCACTCCAGTGGATGCAACAGTGCTCCAGGGCAGCAGCAGAGCTCAGCACGTAGGCACAGTGTGGATGAGTACCTCCAGGAGTGGGTGTATGGCACGATCAACACCAAGGAAAAAGCAATTAGTTAAAAGCCTTGTTCTTCCTCTTTAATACAGTGCATGGCTATTTCATCTCATCATCTGAGAACTTTTGCACTGCTTTTTTAGAAGCCTGGCACACTGATGGTGGCTTGGATTTCTCTTGCTGTCCTGTGGCACAGTGCAGCTATTAAACCTTTTGATTATTTTTTTGTAACAAATTTCTTCTGTTTCTTAGAGAGTGCTGGGAATTCAAGGCAGACGGAGGTGCAGAAATATACAAGTTAAAAGCAAAATAATATGGACTATTTGCCTCCTATATGTTTTGCTGAAAATGCAAGAACGTGCAATTCTTCTCTTGTTCAAGAACTTTCACTTTACAAAAACAGAACATGTGAAAACTTGCACTTTGACTTGTAAAATCTTTGGGCTATGTGTAGATAAATGGCAGAACATAGAATTGCCCATAACACTTTTTCCTATGATCCTTGGGCCATAGATACAATTATGAGTCTTTAAAAAAACTATAGTGCGCCTCATCTTGTATCTTACCAGAAAAGGATTTCGGAGGTATTTTAAACAGGCATGTGAGAAGGAGTACATGCAAAATGAATGAGTGCAACTGGATTATTGAGCCTCAAATGGTGAAAGAGTTAACTCAGCATTGCAGCAGGAGTGCCACAACTTAACCATTCTGAATGTTGCTGAATAAATCAAAACACTGCATTTGAAAAAATCTTGCTGCAGTTTATAAAGAAAATACAATTATCCCATCTTTTCTGGAATGAGTACCAGAAATAAAGACTTGCACTGCTCCTTATGTTTGCTCAGTGGAGTTTTGGCTCAGAGGTACCTACACTTACTTGAGCAAGATTGGCCAGATTTTTGACTATGCTCAAACAGCTTTGCATAAATGCCCTAAAATCCCTCTCCTTCCCTCTCCCTCCCAAAAAACCCCAAACCTCCACCCCAAAACCAGATAAGAATTTGGGCAAAGAAATGTTAAAACTAGGAACTTGCACACACATCTGCAGCTGGAGGCATCCTTACTCTCAGGTGAACTCTAACGGTGAGAACAAGCCACTGCAGCTCCAGCCAGGGCAGCCCAGAGCAAGACTTGGACCGGCACAGTCTGCGCTGCATAACCACGCTGATGCTGAGCTCCAGGAGGACCCCACTGCCCTAACAGCCGTTTTGCAAGACTCCTATTTGATGTGAAACGAGTGCTCCTGCTTAGATGCTCTGGATTTGAGTCTTCACACTTAATTTTAGGCAATTGATCAGCGTGTGTTTTTTAAAAATGAATGACTGTACTAAAAAATTAAACACAGGGGAATTGCCTCTTGGCACTCATGCTACCAGCGGTTCCAGGAAAGATTACTCTATCCACCGCTGCATCAGAAAGCATTATTCCAAACGAGGAGTCCAGATGTTAAATTTATACATTATCTTCCGGATTTCTTCCCCTATGCTTACTTCAACTTTTCAAATATTTTAGCTTTTATCCAGATATTCAAAACCTTCTGCTTCATGGCGAAGATCATGAGATCACCATGTCTGCAGTCTAAAGAACTGAAGAGTCTAGTTGCTGTTTCAGTCAGTTTTTAAGTCCTTAACTCATGACATAGGAATATAAGCTATTATCCTTAAACCATTTTGAAGAAAGTACTTCATAAATAGTCTGGCTGACGTAAAGATTGTACCATTTAAACAGCATAGTAAATGCATAAGAAATATTATCTTATGCTGTAAGCTTTGCCTATGTACGTGGAGTACTTTTAGAAGCTGCCAATAAATCGTAACAGATAGCTTAACACTTTGAAACACAGTGGAAAAGCCAATTAAAAATATCTTGGAACAGCAATTGGAAATACTGTGAGCCAGTTGGTCAAGGGTTGCTTTCAGAAATAATTCTGAGCTCACTAATTTTACCGCTAGCAGTCAATCAGATATATGGCACCCAACTGGAGTATCCTCATTTTACTTTGGACTAACACTGGTGTCATAACCAAGGATACTCAAACTAATGCCACTCCTTTGATACAAGTGTCAGCCCGGAACTTCTGTCATTGGAGACAAAGTGGGAGCTAATCATGAAATGTTTTCGTAAATGTATTTCTATTCCTTTTCTTCCTAGCATTTCTTTTAAACTATGGATTACAAGTTAGCTGGAGCCTGGGACAGGGGATCTCCCTTGTCAGTACACGCATGTGGAGCAGTGAGGTCTCAGCTGATCACTGGAATTATTCAGTGCTAAAATGATATAAGTGATAATTCATAACATCTGTGTTGTCCTTCAGGAAGTATTTGTTATATTCCAAAATATAAACTTATTTAGAGTTCTCAAGCGAGATGTTTTGGCTGTCTTGAGCCATTGGTGGGTGAGTGGTAACTTTCACTGCCATTTTTGCATTCTGCTAAGTCAATGCACCATCTTTTAACACATTTTATTTTTTGGAAGCCAAACCTTTAGGAAGGACTCCATATTCTCTGTCATCATTTCTCACAGTCCAGAAAACCAGCGTTGTTG
Organism: Charadrius vociferus; assembly: GCF_000708025.1. Classification (NCBI taxonomy): domain Eukaryota; kingdom Metazoa; phylum Chordata; class Aves; order Charadriiformes; family Charadriidae; genus Charadrius; species Charadrius vociferus. The sequence goes on along the minus strand of NW_009647218.1, from coordinate 2,928,827 downwards.
AAGGTGCTTTCTTCAGAGCTGCAGGTGACAAAATGTGTAAGTACCAAGCAGGTAGCAGGGCTGGTAGCAGGGTTTTGTGCTAAGCCTGTGCAAGTGCCGCCTTTCTGACCAGTCTGATCTATGGAAAGGCAGGCAGTCACAGCCCCTTTACAGGAAACCAGGAGATCTCACCTCTCCCTCAACTCTTCACAATATTAAATCATTGGAGCTTCTGTGACTTCACTGTAATCTGCCTTCACATGCCCCACTGAGAGGGAATGAAGCTCTACCATTCTCTGCATTTTTTCCGTAGAAGTATGGATGTGATAAACTGGAAAAGAGACATCTGCAATAGAGCTTTCTCTGTCTTTCACCTCAGTAGGCAGCACAGTGTTCCCAAAATGGGTGCTGGTTAATCTTAGCAGAAGCATTCAGTAAGCGTATTAACATCCCTTCCATTTCACAGAGGCAGAATTAGACATGCATTTTGTCATGCATTACACAGTCTACAATCTTTAACAGTTAAACCAAAACATTCAGAATTTTTTTTAATGTGTTGGAAAAATATCTATAAAACAATATGGACATCAACGTGGGGACATACAGGAGTGTTACACAGTCTACTCATGCCTCTGACTTAGAAAATGGCAGTCTTAGGTAAGACTTGTGTAAATACACTAATACTGTATATTGTGTTCACTTATACTGTCAGCACGTTTTCTGAACAAGTTACCAGTTGAAAGCATCATTTTACATTCTCATCTTTTATTAGCATTCAGACTCATCTAAAAAATGGTTGGGGACCTCATATAGCTTAGTCATGGTGAAACATCAAAGTAGACAGGAGATTAACGGTGTAGACAAGCACATGGATCTCAGGGAGAACTTCAAATAATTTGAGTGATTAGGTTGAGCTAAATTTCCCCAAGGAAAACACCACTTCTTATTTGAAACTTGACCCTTGAAAAATGTTAAAATATTTTTAACATGATCACCTCACTATCTGTTGTTTTACAGCACTTCTAGAGGTCTAACTCATCATTTCTATAAACAAAGTAACTTCCTGTCTTCAATCAATTGCTTAAGAAGAATGAAGCATGCCAGCTGATAGGTCTGGTTGTAGCAGAGTAGCAAAGGAAGAGTGTTAAGAAACAGGGGAAAATCCCTACTTGGGATCATGCTACAAAACAGTGATGATTTTTTAGCATTCATTTGTAAGAAATACTTTTGGAATTTAGGAAAAAAACCCCTCTATTTTAAATTCCTTCTCAGTAGGATTTATGGTGTTATAGGTTGCTTCAGTCTGAAAAAAAAAAAAAAAGGAAAAAGGAAAAAAGAAAAAGTTGTCTTTTCAGGACAACTAGATAAATACTGCCAAAATGCATATTTTAGGTTTTCATGTGAGATAAAACAGCAAACCATTCCTTTGATAGTATCTACAAACCATTTCAGCTAGGATAGCTATGAATATTCATGAGTGTTTTTTCCTCCACAAGGAAGCACCCAAATGAGAAGAACTGATCAATGCACAAGGTTATTAATGGCTACACAACAAAAATTTTCCACCTAAGCTCTCAGAGTCCATATTTGGAACCAATGTGTATATTTTTTTTCTAGAGAAGGGCTCTGATCCCTCAACCTAGGGACAAATTGCAACAAATTGCAAGCTAAGTATTCTGTACCAAGGCTAAGAAATATGTAACTAATCTATTTCCCACGTTGTGAGGATATTCAGTGGCTGCAAGTAAGACCATTGCATGTCTATTGATCATAGTCTAAAATGGAGCTACAGCTATATATTGGATGAAATCCTAGCTCCAGAGAAGTCAATGTGACTTTTGCATTAGCTTTTGATGGACCAAAATTTCACCCCTTGTTTTCTCTGACTGAGAAAACAGATTTATCTTCTGGAAGCTCATTGTCCTGAGTATGAAGTGCAAGTTCAGATCCACCAGCTGTAAATTATTTTGTATTATGAATAGACTTTTTGAACCTCTAGTGAAACAGAGGAAGGTAAACGGGGAAAAAAAATGTAATCCACTTTCATGTGGCCTTTGTTTTTTCAGATTAGCAATAAGTACTGATTTCCATCAATAAGTAACATGTCTGTCGGGCAGCATTTGGTAACACTTTCCAGAGATGAATGGAAGTCATGGTAGTATAAGTATCATTATGGGCCTGGAACTGAAATTTCAGCTGACAATTTTACGCCAGCCCTATATTCTAATGTTATCATGAGGTTACACCTCATCACGTGTTTTCATTTTGTTAGTACAGCAGAAAGCTAAGACTTCAGTAAAACATTACACATAACATAAAAAGATTACTCTGGAAATTTGCAATATGTCATTAATTTTTTGCCTCCTGTGCCCTGGCACATTTTGAAAGGAATTAGCAGTACAATATTTACCAGTTCTGTTGGAGAGTTTCAGCTGTAATTGCCTGGATGCCATCTGCTGAAGTGCTCACAGGTCAGAGCCCGGAGTCAGGAAGGTATTTCAATAAAACAGAATTCCTTGTATGATCAGGGTCTGAGGGCAGTTGGCACCTCATGATTTGCTCTCCATGCTACACAAATTTCCATTGTTTGTTCTCCTGGAAAGGACACTTTCTGTGTGGCCGTAAAGAAAAAATAGAGGAAAAACTATAAATATTTAAGTATTGCTATCATTACATTTTGCTGCACTTTATGACCGTATCATGACCATTCTACAGGAAAACAAACAAAGAAACAAAAGGCCATGTCATACCTTGTGATGTCCCAGGCTTCCTCTGTCCTACCTGTTTGGACGGACCCCACAGCTCACGGCCACAGTATGGGGAGCTCTTGCTGGCCCCAGGCAAACAGCAGTGCTGGGCAGGGCCATCTGCATGGTGGACGGCTGACCGATGGTGCAGAAGAGTAGTGCAGTAAAGAAACCTTGCCGTTGCAGTGAGAAAGAGTGGCCCTATTTTTGTACCCTTCTTTTCTTCTGAAGCTCAGTCACTCACGCTGCAGCACGTCAAGGCCAAGCAAACAGAGTTTACTGTTCACAGAGTGACAGGCTCACAGCGGGGCTGAGGCAGGCTGGCACCTCTGGAGATGGCCTCGTCCAACCCCCTGCGCAGAGCAAGGCCAGTTACAGCAGCTTGCTCGGGGCTGCGTCCAGTTGTGTTTTGACTATTTCCAAGCATGGAACTCCCCAGCCCCTCTGAGCAGCCTGTTGTTAATTTGTACACTGTACCTGCAAAACCCAGGAGTCCCTTTGCTTTGCAGAAAATCCAAAAGGCACCATTCAGTAGCTTCTGCAGAGACAATGCTGCCTTTCACCTCCTGTGTAACTGTAGGTGGTTCTAGAGGACACCGTTCTCTGCAGGACTAACCCAACGCACGGCCTCTGGCCTTTAGTCAGAAATAGGATGCAGGGGAAAAATGACCACAGCCTCACTCCCTAATTTGCTTAAGCAAGAGCTCAGGCAGCTGGTCCAAGTGCTACTGGCAGCCCTGTCAGGGTCAGCCACCCTTGTCTCCCACCTCCCCTTTTGCCTCCGTCTTTTCTCAGTGCCATAGCAGAAAATGGTCCACCTCAAGGGAAGCAAACTGGCTTTTGAGAAGCTTTCGACTTTGAGTCTATTTCTTTAAAACCCAGAGAGAGAAAACCAGTCTCTCGATGAGCAAAATGCCCATTCAATGCATAATCTCTATGAATCACTGCATAATTAGCTTAACTAGTTTCACCCCAAGGAGAACTATCACATTAAATCCAGACATTTTACCCATATTTAACAGCACAAGTTATATCTCTAGAGATAGAAAAGAAAAAGAGCAAACCAAAACAAACCTCAAACACCTGCGTGTTTGACTTGCTACCAATTTTTTGTCTTCTAGGGCCTGGTCCTGCAAGCTTCCTGCACTTGTCATCCTTCCTGGCAACATCAGCTTAGAAGACGTGGTTCTCTACTTATCTCACAATGCACTTCAGTTACAAGCTAAAGCAAGTACAGATTCAACAATATTTTAACTCTGATTTCCTCTGTCATAAAGCATACAAATACGACATGAAAGGCAGCCAATTCCAAATACTGAGTTATCAGATCACCAGTCAGGTCTGGACATGGTGAAAGTTACGGGAGAAAAGCTCTAGCAGCAGAACTCATGCAGGGAATTTTGGTCCCATCACCCAACATTTGCTAGATTTTTTTTATTCTTATCCAAGAAATGAACCAATATATGATGCTTAACCCCCTCCCCACACCTAGTCTTTTCTTTCTTTCCTCCTCTTCAGACTTCTTTTGGGGAAGGCTGGGTGGAAATACCTTCACTTCTCCAAACGCTGTGAGAATAGCTGGTCCCCTAACACTTCCAGAGCAGCTTTACTTCAAATGCCGCCACAGCAGCAAACAGGTCTGATGAGGATTAACACCTCCCTGTAATTGGTGCATTTTGATCATTTACAGGAGTGACGTTACTCCCATTGCTCTCATTGATTTTGTTTCATAAATCCCAAGTGTGATATTATCCCCCTGTAGTTTAACTGCTTTTTAGGTGGTGGGAAGGATGGTGAAGGGGAAGAAAATGGGGGGCAGGTTGTACAGTTCCCACTACATTTAATACTCCAATCCATATGTTTTATTTCAACTTTCTCTGGTTTAGGCTGCCTAATTTTCATCTTCAGCTTTGTTTGTTCCACTTCTCGTTACTTCCTTTAGCTTCCTTCAGTTTGCGATGTGTTACCCTGCTTTCCACTGTCTAAATTTGCTATGTATTTAGAGGTGCTTAGATTCACTCGTAGAGGAGGTCACACAGAGTTCAGAAATGTTTGGAAAGGGAAAAAAAAAGTCTGAGAAAGATCCCCTATTTTTCTTTTCTTCAGGAAGGGTGCTGATGGTTTTGTGATTTGCATGGTAAGTGTTATTGGGGAGTAGCTCTGGTATGGCCTGTCCACACACAGGACAGCGCAGGGTTGCGATGCTGGGTCCTCGCGTGAGATCGCATCTGCAAATTAGCGGAGGGTGATCTACTGAGGGAGGCTGAGGGGAGGAAGGGAAGACAGAGACTGTATCAGTCCAATTCAAAACAATTAATCTAATCTTCCTGTTACTAATCTGACCAATTTATATCATCCTTCCCCTCAAAACAAGCTGCTGGATTCTCTTTTTTATAGACTTCCTGTAGCCATTAGCCCTACGTCAGCTTATGTGATATATCACGTATCCTTTAAAACTCTACATTCATTTGAATGAGTTCCTGAGTTATTAGTTCTTCCATCCACCCACTGCTCCCTCCCCTTTCCTCCCCCCGCTCCAGGTAATCAACAATTCAGCAGGCCGCTCAAAGCCTCCACTTAACAAAATTATCTAGCCAGGAGGATGTTAGAGGTTTTATGTATATAAGGAAGAGGACCAAAAACAATTGGCTGCCTAAAACATTTACACATAACTTCTGGCTTTCTCTCAGGCAGAGCTTTTGCAAGGGATTTATAGGTCAGATCGGCTCAGCAGTTTCAGCCTATTGCCCACCCTACCTTAACAAAGCTTGCGTGTGTTTGTACAGCTGTGCTCATAGCTGTGGGAGTCCCAGGGATCCCACAAGCCTTCAGTTCCTCTACCTCCCCTTCATCATTTACCAGCACACAAATGTGCACAGAATGAAACTGTAGAAAACTGTCTGACTAGCAGGTTAAAGGCCCGGGATTCAAACCCTGTTTATTTTCTTTGCTTGATTTCCTGCTGCTACAGTGAGTAAATGGTATTTTTCTCCTTGCCTTTTTACCTGTTTGTCTATCACTGTTTGGCCAAGAATGAAAGAAACCATCCCTTTCAGGCTCCTTTAGAGGACTTCAAGGGACATACAGTGTTTATGTGCTGCTCTGGGTCTTCAGCATTTTGTTCTGGTTTTGGGGGAGGCTTGGTGTAAAATGGAGGTGGGCACACAGAAGTAAAACCATCTGCATCTCCTGAAACTTCACGTTGAGGAAGGGACTTATTTTAATTAATATTAAGCCAATTCATGATTAAGTCCAATAAATGCTTGATGCTGAGCAGTTTAGAGGCAGTTAATACACCTTTTTGAACTGGTGCCATGAATTACAAAGTCTGCCATCTGGGGAGGTATTACATTTGAAATTAAATAAAAAAAGTCAAGATGTTTCTGAAAATTAGCTAGCAAATTCCAGCCAGCCAATCTTACATTCATTAGGATTTTTTTTAAACAGCGAAAGAAAACAAAGAGGAAAAAAAAAAAGTTCTTAAATTATATCTATTAACCTAATAAAGTCCAGAAACTCCGAATTTCAATAAAATATTAGCTTAGCTAGTGATTTCAAAAGAAACTCTATTTGTATTTCCAGTATTATTGTCATTCCTAAAGCCTGATGCCAGTTTGATAAAAGCTCTAATTCAGAAAAGTATAAACTCTACTAACAAAAGAAATTAAAAACTGTCACATTTTCAAAGGATCCTATTACTCAGTTCTTGCAGACATTTCTAATTAGAGAACTGTATTCATTAACACTTGATATGTTAGCAATCTGCCAAGGTTTTTCCTTTTCTCTCTCAGGCATTTGGGCCCCTGTTCTGCAGTGAGCTCAGTGAAGACTCACGTCCACATCCAGACTGACTCGGAGGGTAGAAATTCAAACAGAGGGAGTGAGGGCAGGACGTGGAGAGGCTCCAACACAGACAGCTTGCAGGAGCAAAGCAAAATGACAGTTAAGTTCCTTACTGTTCTGATCCCTACTCCTTTTTTTTTTTTTTTTTTCATTTCATAATTATGTAGACATCAAAAACAAAAAGGAGAACCTCAAGTGTTGTTTCCATTGACACCTGTTTATAAAAGAGAATTCATCCATTGTCGTAAAGAGGATTCAGGCGCTGGTTGAGGACTAAAGACCATGTCCCTACTTGAAAAATCACATTGATTTTTCTGATTTAAAAAAAAAAAAGTCAGGCTGCAGGTTCTGCTGCAGTACTCAGAATTGTATGGGAAAATCTGGCACATTCGAAAACGAGAAAGAAAAGATCCCAGTTGCTATGTCTTTTCTGGGGTGCTCTAATCTCCTTCTGTTTTAGTTTGCTTTTCTCAGATTAAGCCATGCTTTACACTTCAGGTAAGATGCTCGCCAGTTGAAATGAAGTGAAAAGAGAAAGAGGAAGCATATGGATATGCAGGTAACAGTCACTTACAAAGTAACCATGTTAAAGCCTTGCAAGGCCAGTCTCAGTGAGACACCCCAGGGAAGTATTATAAAGAAACACTGCACTAAGAAATGTAATTAAGGGTAAGAAATCTCCAACCACAGTATTCTTCCGGACAATTACCCATACTCCTGCTATACCAAAGTTTCCAAAAATCTTGGGTTTGATTTGAAGGCTGAAGTTAGAAAAGGCACATTGAAGATTTCTTTTGGGGTGGAGGAGAGGAGTTGCCTTTTGGCTTTTGACACATTTTCAGTTTCTGACCAAGTTTTATGGTTGAAACATTTTTGGTTTGGTTGGTTGGTTTGTTTTGTTTTGTTTTTTTAATTAAGAGCTGAAATGATTTTGTCATCATACAGTGTCCTCACTTTAGGCCATAGGGGGACTGGAAGGAAGAGCTCCATGCCATAATGAATCAAAGGTCCTGCTTAGAAGCTGACAACACACTTTGTTTCTTTCCACTGACATGCACAGGAGACCTTCAAGACATGCAGTTTTTCACAATCCTGCCTCTTGACTCAGTAGAGAGGTAACTCTGTGTCCTGGAAGTAGCTGCAGAGGCGTTGTAGAGGTGAGACAATAGGACTTCCATCATCAAAGCTCAGGATTAAGTGAGGGAGGAATAATACTCAAATAACAGTACAGATTGTAAAAATTCTGTACATTTTCACTAAGGAAATGAGATAAACTGCATTTACTGCTGAAAGTGTGAATAGTTGAAGAAGAAGCTAATCTTTTCCTGTTAATGAAGAAGGTTAGATTATAAGCAGACAGTACAGGAAGGGGTGAGGGACTGCAGAACTCAAGCCCTTCCCCTGAGATACATTTGGAAAAGATCTGTGGGAGAGCTGAAGGAGTTTTTGTTTGACTTTCCGTTTGTTTGCTTTGTTATACTGAAAAACAGAAAAAGGACGTGGGTATAACACAAATCTCTCCAGTGTTACAGAAGATCCACCTCCCATATTAATCAAAACATGTGAAGATAGGCGTTTAACTGCAAAAATTTGTAAAGTATGGCAAGAGGGAGACATTATTGCAAAAATCTGGAATGGAACTACTCAGTGAACAGAGATAAAAAACAAATGTATCTGGGAGTAGATGAACATATTTGAAGCCTCCTCTTGCCATGCATGCAAAATTCATGATGTGCTGTGCATTGAAGTACACAAAGGTATCCCCAAGACTATTAACCTAAAAGCTAAACATATTTCCAAAGAACTGTAGGAGCTTAGTCCATATTTTACTCAGGGTAGGGGACTTTCTTTTGCTTTTATTCATTTTCCAGGTACCAATGAATTTTAGATCTGCCTCACTGACACAAATAATAAAGATAAAAACATTATAAACAAAGTAAATAGGCTGCTTGCAACTTCCTTACCTCCTTTGTCCTCACTGAGTCTAAAATTATAGGAAGATCCAAGTATGTGATATTTTTTTCACCACCTCATATGCCAAATGCATGTTTATACTGATTACGATAGGGACCACATCTTGTCAAGAAACTTCGGTCTGCTTGCAACACATAATAAATACACCTACACACAACATGTTAATAGCTCTCAGAGTACAATGGAAAGTCTCACTTACAGTCTGCGTGTTTTCCCCGCGCTTCTAAGGTGCTATACATACAATCTTGACTGCATAGGTCATCTCCAATTGTAGGCTTCTAGTATGATTAGAGAGATACAACTTAAAAAGAGAAAATCTGATGTGACTGAATGATAATCCTTTTGTCATGCTGCTATCTTGGGGATAAAATTTCTGAACAGAGGATAATACATTAAGGTAGCCCACTTTTTTTTTTAAGTAGAGGGGCACATTGCAAAGAGCACAATGTGGTTGCTATCAAACCTAGCAGAGAAATCAAGGACCAGCAAGCTTTAAGGCTTATACTTGGCATTTGTGGGGTCTGGAGATTTGTAGAGCACTCAGAAGAAATTATTTAATTAGCACGTGACACTGTTCTCATGATGACAGCATTTAGATAAAAATTGTGTTTAATCTTTCTTTGATCTTTTCAGGAAGGAAAGTGCTTCATCTAGGGCTCATTCATCCTGTGTCCTTCTGTGGTTCTCACTGGCATTGTGGCATTTAAACCTATTCCTGCTAATCCATTGCCATTTAAACCTTGACCTGGAAATGCTGCAGAAAATACAGCATACTGGGGAGTGTGACTGGGTGGTTGGCAGGAAGGATTTGGGAATATTGGCAAAAACTAATCAAAAAGAAGAAATAGAAGAACAAAAAGAAGCAGCTGGTATTGAAAATCACAGAGGCAAGTTCTTACAGGAGACTGTGCAATGTAACAGAGATTCCCTCTGGGAAACAGAGGTCTCTCCCTATAGGTACTAAAACCACATTTTCCAGAAACAGCTATTGGTGTTCAGAGGAAGAGATGACAGAAAGAAAGAGGGAAGGAGAAGAAGAATTCGGTGGAAAACTGGAGAGAGGAAAAGGACAGGAAAGAAATTAAATGCGCCACCAAGAGTTCTGGTTGTGATTTTAATGGCTCAAGGGCTCACCAAAACTTACTCTGCTCTGCACAGCTACCACCGCTGGAGCAGGCAACTCCGTAGCTCCCAGCAAGGAGGTCTGTTGAAGAGGAAGCTTGTCTACTGCAAGTAGGAGATAAACTGGATATTGTTCCCATGTTTGGGTCTTATGAATGACAGTCTTTCATCTCTGCTCTGTGCCTGTGAATATACTTGTAAAACCCTACAGACTTAAAATTAATAGAGGTAAGTGTCAGTTTGGGTACAATAATAAAATAAGATGAAAATAAGGCATAGATGCTTATGCATAACAATGAAATGTTCAAAATCCCTTCATGCAAGATTGGTTTGTGGGGTTTTTAGCCATTTTCTGTAGCACAAGAAACTGCATCTCACACTGGGCAATGTTGATTTTTACCCCTGCCAGACTCCTGTAAATTTCAATCAGGTTTGGGTTGCATCTTCAACTCTCATTTTAAAAACTGCAAAGTTAAAATTTGTAAGTATATAATAAACCATGACATAAAAAAATGAGAAAGTTCTATAGAATTGAACCGAGTAAAGCATAGCTATTTTCTATGAAGGCTTATCTAAATGTGTTTTCACTTCTGAACATGAAACAGAATAAAAGATGCTAAATTATAATTGAATATTTTCTATCGTATATATTTATATTTAAGGAGTGTATATATGTAATTATATAAGGTAATGTAGAATAATACATCCAAATATTCTTAAAAAACATCATGAGTTGGCTTTTCTTTTGTTTTCATTAGGATTGCCACGTATGAAACAATTCAAGGAGCATTTGTTATTCCGCTGGTTTTGTAGATGTGCAGTTGGCTCCCTTCCTCCTCATCCTCCTCATCCTAACACCACTGTTAGCCTAAGTAGTCTGTTTCCAGTCTAGCCTTCTTTAATTATGAAGAAAAGCCTAAAAGCCAGTAGAAGGTCCAATGTAAGGACATTTTTTTAAACAGAGAAACACTCAGGAAGTATTCAGAAACTGAACTTTCAACTCTAATGGTGGCAAACCTGATGGCTTTTTTAAGGCATAAAATATCCAAGGCCTCTGTTTCCTTATTGAGATCTAGTCCAGATTGGTTCTAAGGAGTGAAATGACTCTGTGGTTGGTTTTTTTTTTTTTGGGGGGGGGAAGAGCTTAGACAGTTATGAATGATATGATGCAATGAACCTCTTCCCACCAGACTCTTTGTTATCATAATTCACACCAAAAGACATCAGGTATTTTGCTTGGGGGTCATGCAAAAGGATGTTAGAAGTGATGATTTCTGTGTCTCTTTCTTCTATATGGAGAGATTAAATCCTGAAATATTTGTTAAAAAATAACTGTTCAGATGTAGTGACAATTGGCTTTGGTCTGAGTTGTATCAAAAGTGAGAGCATTCTCAAACAAATTTCACAATGATTAAGGGTGTGCTGGAGGGAAAAGTGATGTAGCCTTACTTACCAGAAGGAATTAGGAGGACCAAAACAATTTAAATCTTGAACTGAGAAGTCATGGTCTTGTTGGGTCTCCACATAAATATTCTTCCTTTCTCCTACAAGATTATACTTGTAAAACCCTACAGACTTAAAATTAATAGAGGTAAGTGTCAGTTTGGGTACAATAATAAAATAAGATGAAAATAAGGCATAGATGCTTATGCATAACAATGAAATGTTCAAAATCCCTTCATGCAAGATTGGTTTGTGGGGTTTTTAGCCATTTTCTGTAGCACAAGAAACTGCATCTCACACTGGGCAATGTTGATTTTTGCCCCTGCCAGACTCCTGTAAATTTCAATCAGGTTTGGGTTGCATCTTCAACTCTCATTTTAAAAACTGCAAAGTTAAAATTTGTAAGTATATAATAAACCATGACATAAAAAAATGAGAAAGTTCTATAGAATTGAACCGAGTAAAGCATAGCTATTTTCTATGAAGGCTTATCTAAATGTGTTTTCACTTCTGAACATGAAACAGAATAAAAGATGCTAAATTATAATTGAATATTTTCTATCGTATATATTTATATTTAAGGAGTGTATATATGTAATTATATAAGGTAATGTAGAATAATACATCCAAATATTCTTAAAAAACATCATGAGTTGGCTTTTCTTTTGTTTTCATTAGGATTGCCACGTATGAAACAATTCAAGGAGCATTTGTTATTCCGCTGGTTTTGTAGATGTGCAGTTGGCTCCCTTCCTCCTCATCCTCCTCATCCTAACACCACTGTTAGCCTAAGTAGTCTGTTTCCAGTCTAGCCTTCTTTAATTATGAAGAAAAGCCTAAAAGCCAGTAGAAGGTCCAATGTAAGGACATTTTTTTAAACAGAGAAACACTCAGCAAATATTCAGAAACTGAACTTTCAACTCTAATGGTGGCAAACCTGATGGCTTTTTTAAGGCATAAAATATCCAAGGCCTCTGTTTCCTTATTGAGATCTAGTCCAGATTGGTTCTAAGGAGTGAAATGACTCTGTGGTTGGTTTTTTTTTTTTGGGGTGGGGAAGAGCTTAGACAGTTATGAATGATATGATGCAATGAACCTCTTCCCACCAGACTCTTTGTTATCATAATTCACACCAAAAGACATCAGGTATTTTGCTTGGGGGTCATGCAAAAGGATGTTAGAAGTGATGATTTCTGTGTCTCTTTCTTCTATATGGAGAGATTAAATTCTGAAATATTTGTTAAAAAATAACTGTTCAGATGTAGTGACAATTGGCTTTGGTCTGAGTTGTATCAAAAGTGAGAGCATTCTCAAACAAATTTCACAATGATTAAGGGTGTGCTGGAGGGAAAAGTGATGTAGCCTTACTTACCAGAAGGAATTAGGAGGACCAAAACAATTTAAATCTTGAACTGAGAAGTCATGGTCTTGTTGGGTCTCCACATAAATATTTTTCCTTTCTCCAACAAGATTGCTTTTTGGGGTAGTAATGCTGTTTACCTCATTGTATTTCATGCAGACTACTACAGAACAAAGACCAGGGCTCACCAAAACTGAGGAATAGTCTTGCATGCTCCAAGAGGGCTGAGAAAGTTTGATGGAATGAGAAAGCTTGTGTGATAAGCAGAATATGATGTCATTCTCCAGGTCCAGCAAGATAGCTATATCTTCCTGAAAGTCAATTAAAGCCAAGAATTTTTAAACTAGGAGCTCAAAGGTAGGACCAAGCATCTGCACAGATGATGTGAATGCCTGTCAATCAACACCAAGCAACACCTTTAAATTGGTGATTTAGTGGTCTTAGCTGTAGTTTCTTGTTTTGATATTTCTGCACTAAGGAAATAAGCTTGCCATGATCATCGCCACTATGAACATTTAAAATTTCATTTTCTTACAGAAGTTTGTAGCAAATTTCAGCTGCTTACTTGGATGTATTTATATACTACAGAGGTAGGAATTCAGATTGTGTATTTAAAGATTTGTAAGCATGTCCACTCTCTAATTCTTAGATCCAAAGGTAACATCATACTTTTGTCTACAGACAGCATGCAAAATGTGATGTTACCTGGCTCCTTTACCTTTCAGAAGCAGGAGTAAACAGCAAGACTGAATCTCTTTACCTCTTCAAACTAAGCTCCTTCCATTTTCTTATATCTAATACATATTCTACCCAGGCAATTTGTAACAAAAGTGTCCTTATTGTTCTCACTTGTTAGTACATTTAAGTAATGCAATAGGGAAGAGTAGTTTAGCCGTGAGAGCCTGCTCCACGTTTCCTGTTTTCCAGGATCAAAAAGGAGATTTCACGCAAAATCAAACATTTGTATCCTTGCTATACCTTCTGGACATAGTATTCTTTCTCATCATCCCAGAAAAACCTTCACAATTATGTAAAATGCGGGGCTGATCTTTTGGGCATTGGAAACTTGCAGGGAACTCTCATGTAGTTTTTAAAAAAGCAAAATTCATTGCTCTCACCTTATTTTTTAAACAACTGCTGCTATGACAAATATTTCTATTTCACATAAACAAAATTTTCTAAGGTTCCCAAAGTTTCAGTTTACTGTACTGTATGATTTAAAACACAAGAAACCCATTGGTATATTTTCTGTATTTTTCTTGATTTTTTTTTTTTTTTAATTTTAGAAGTGTATATATGAAGTTAAGGCAGTTACTGTTTGAGTTTCTAATTTACCACTAACTGGTTTTCACTTGAAATCACAGAACTTAATTGATCCAGGATATGATAAGTTTGGTCCATGTTATGTGATTTTCAACCATGTCATAATTTTTATAGAAAATAACCGTGACGATATAAGCAGTCACCACATTCTTTTCTCGCCAGGAATACACATGTATTAATTTATATGAACAATAAGCAGCAGGAAAAGATTAACTCCAAAAGGGGAATCCTGTATCACTCAAGTACATAATTGCATATTCACTATATGTGAACAATTACATGCCCAGCTGAGCTGTATAATCATCACAGTTGTAGGTGCAAATTATGTAATTGTACATGCTGGTAATTGCCATAGTTATTTGCCTGTGAAGTCACCTCATTTGCATCTGTGACAGTGGCCTCTGCATTTTCAAATTAGGGATTTCATTGTAGGGCAAAACTTTTAAGAAAATAGAGCCCTAAAGACTAAGTCTCATTTCTGTACAAATGCCTCTAACCATGAAACAAGTTGGGAGAGGTATATGGAAAAGAAACAAAATTATGTCTCCCAAGAATGTTACTGGAAGATTTTCACATGGTGTCACAACATTTTTAAGCGGCAATTGCCAAATGGCACTACTGCAGGAATCAGCATGAAAGAGCCCTTGCGGGAAAGTCTGTTAAAAAAACATGGATATTAAAGAGAAGTCATATGAATGTCAGTTCCATTTTGCAACTATTAATCTAATCCTTCAATTTAACAATCATTTCCAGACATCATTGTATTTCTTTACTTGTATCACCTGGCTTTTGCCTTCTCCAAGGGTAAGCCAACTGCTCCACAGGAAGAGTTGAGAATGGACCTGTTTAATTGACAGACTCTGTACTTTCACCATCTCTGGCACAAGCTCTTTTTCCCCTCTTGCACTTCCACAAAGCAATCTTAAACTCTTACGCTAAAATGGAAGGTCACTCGCTTCCTTTATAATTAGCAACCTACTACTGACTGCTGGAATTTTAGAGAGAACAAATCCTCCATAAAACACCCAGTTTCATGGTCTGGATGGGCACATGTCCAAAATTATGATCTAATTCACAGCCTGTTGCTTGTAAATGATGCACGATGCTAACCTCTCCTCAGAAGAAGATTATTAAGAGCACGTCTACGCTATCCGGTGCAGCATGAGAGAGTGCTTCTCAAGGTAGTGCCACACAAATGTGTAAACCTAGAGACACACTGTAGTATAGACCCAAACAAGTAACACAGGACTGCTGCTCCCAAGTTAATCAAGGGATTAATCCTGCTGAGATGTTTTTCTAGCACACGACTCCTCAGCAGGGTGGTGGATTTCCCAAGTCAGAGTACAGCACTTGTGCTGTGGGGCTGTTTCTGGCTCCGAGGGCTTCACAGACATCTCAGCCCTTATAAGCAGACTTTAGGCAACCACAGTGAATGAGAGATACATATTAATGCTACCTTTGATAGTTACTAGTATTGAGCACGTTCAGTCTGAAGGCTCATTTTGCAAGCACTGATGATGGATTACAGTACCTTACTATAATTAACCTACAGGTAGGTTAATTGGGTAATTGACTTAGCGGTTTTCTTCATGATCCCAGGGTAAACGCCATGCTGCACATTAATACAGCCATTTTGTCTAATGCTCTTCCTTGGACTTACCAAGTGAGCTTTTGATCACTTGTACTTCAATCCTTAACTTGTGTAATCCTGTCTGTTTAATAAGCACTTTGGTGATAAGCACTACTTTAATAGTTTAGTCAATTAATCTTGCGCATTTCAGCGTGCATCCTAAACCCACTGCTAGTCACGTCCACTTCTCAGCTTGCAAGGTGGGTCTTCTCTCTACTTAAAACCTGGCCAGGAAGACAGTACAATCCTGTCTGCATTATCTTGTTTCCTGTTTAAAGTCTGATGGGATGGATGACAGCTATGTCTGCATCTGCCAGCCATGCAAATGGCCCTTGGTTGTCCATTTCTTTCCAAACCAAGCTATTTTCTGTCTTCAGGCCCTACCTCATAGATCTTCTTTTTGGGAATCCAAAGGTCACGGAAAATGATAAAAAGAATTTGGCACTTGTATCCGAAAAGCACTTCCAGCCATCTCATTTTGTCAGCTTCCAAGTCAATCTCATGTACAAAATCAGACCTATAGGTCATGTCACCCACTCCCAGAGCCGAAACCAGTGGGACGGGCTCAGAGAAGGAAATGTATGGAAATTCTTTCACAAAAGACAAATCCTGCCAGAGGCAGGCTACAAAAGCCCATCTGCTCTGGTGAGCAGATATGTGGGCATGATCCCCTCTTTGTTATTTATGTAGGGCTTAGCTTCGTAACGTGGAGTGAGAACAATACCCTCGTTCAAGACCAGCTGTATAATTTTAGATAGCACTCAATAGCCAATTGAGCAAGACCGATTCCAATCTGTCAGCATAGTGTGGTCTGCCCTGTCGCAGGAAGTGTTGTTTTTGGAACAATGTTGAGCAGCCATTGCCATTTTACTGTCTACTGACAGAAATTAATAGTGAAGGCCTCATAGAGCAATTTATCAACAGCCGTTTGAATTCACACTTTTTTCAGCCCTCCTATCTCCAGACCAGTGAAGGGCTGCCTGCCTATTTATGTCAAAATGTCAGTGGAAGGTAGAAATTGAGCAGGATCAACTCCTGGGAGTAACCGATCTCAGTGGCACAGGGTTTGGTTAAACTCCACCAGGACTGGTTTTGAAAGGGGCTGAAATGCCCCAGCCCAGGCCTCTGACCGGTTGCAGGAGAGATGTAAACACAGATGCAGCAAGGCCATCGAGAGCCCAGTCCTGCAAATGCAGAGCCCCAGATAGCACAATTAGCACCACACGAAACGAAGTACGGGGAGAAAACCTCTGAAAGATGCAATCATTTTTCCTTCAATTCAACCGTGTAACATAAAGTAAAAAATACAGACATGTTAACTGACATGAGAAGGAAGTTTATTTTCAGTCTTTTTATCCCCTGTTTTAATAAAAAAAGAAAGCACATTCCCACTCGAAGAGAAAATATGAACTATGTCCGTTTGAAAATCTTTTGTCAATTCAGTTTCATCTGCTGAAAATACCAGGCGGAGATTAGTGTTCTTTCACATCCACAAACTGTGCTTGCGACACAAATTGTGTTACCATCCACCTTAAATGACAGTGTAATTCTGCTAGAATACAACAGTACTCCCAGATGTACCTTATTAGTAGTGACAGGGTGTATACAAAGAGCATTAGGGTGGCAGTGCATTTTCAGTATTCATAAAGAAATAAATTACCATCAGAATGAAATTCAAGGATACTGTACCACACAAAAGAGAAAAAAGAAAGAAGTTTATGGGGTATTGGTATTCCTGTGGAACAAATATTCTTTTTTATTTTTAGGAAATAAACAAGATTAGGACAATTTGCTAATAAGAAAATTATTTGAAGTAATATTTTTGTGTATATATGTACAAACATAAATTGCAATTAAATCTTAATTAAGAAAATACCAGTCTCGGCTACATAGCAATTCTAAAAGGATTACTTTTTTAAGCATGAATGACATTTACGTAAAAATACCTTTGTATGCAATCGCTTTGAAAAAGATTAATCTCTAGACAGGTTTGTCCATACTGTTTTTCTCACAATCTATCATTACTGGGGAAAAATAGACTTTAGAGTCTTGCAGAAACTTTGAAAGCACATTTTCCAGCAGCAGGCTTTATTTTCAGAAATTTATCTTTTGCTGCTTCCTTTCTTTGAATGCTACTTTTGATGCTGTTTTGTGTGAAGGATAACAGCAAACTGGCTGGAAGAACCTCAAAGGGGGTGGGGGGAGAGGGAAAAAGAAAAAAGGCTGCCCTGCTTGACAAAGAAAAATAGGCTTTCCAATTTTCTCATGCAAGAAGATGATTTTTCCAGTATAAAAAAAAATGATGGGGTTCTTAAATTTCTGGCAGCACCTAACATAACCTTCATTATTTGATACCCTAACCACAGCATCAAAATTCCAAAAATTCAATGAGGAAAAATTTTTTTTTTTTCTTCGAAGGAACTCATTGTATACTCCACTGTCAATGGAGAGAAGAGGAGGTGGTGGTGGTAGGGTTCGTCTAAAAAGTGTGATTTTTATTGCAAATCAGAAAGACTGTGGAGATCCAGGCTATGATTCACACCAGAAACCTGGCACACAAGGAGCCTTGATGACATACTGCGAGGTCAGGAGCTGTAAAAATTAATGCAGAGAGTATATCCAGTTTTTCAGAATCTGATCAGCTCAGGAAGGACTGGAATATACTTTTTTCTTAATGTAGTATTTGTTTGTGGTCTATAACTTCTTGGGCCTACTGCCTTGGTTAGGTACATATTCTTTATTCAGACATGAGATCAAGTGTAAAGGTAGGTGCATGAAGGAAACATGGATAGGAACCACCAGGGTGGGGTGAAGGGTGAAGAAACTGTTCTCACTGAAGGACAAATAGGACTTTGAATTAGCTTTATACACCAACTCATCTTAGTAGAAATCAATTGCACTGTGAAAAATAATTAGCTCCTACCCTCATTTCAGCAATCCAAATGCCTGTCCTGAATGCTGTAGCAGACAAGTGTCAACATCGGACCACTGTTCTGCAAGGGATGCAGGAGAATCCTCCTGTCAGGACTCCCTCAGCACAGCTAGTGGGTTCCAGTTGTGGGTATGTACAGTCATATAACCTGTTGGATATTTTGAGACAATATGTCATCTGTCCATGGCATTTATATAGCAAAGTCTGGGTCATACTGCTCACACACAGGAAGTTTTTTACTCCCTCTCTCAAGCTATAGGGGCTTTTATGAAGTCTACAGGTGGCATCTAATAAATTCAGAGAAGAAACATCAGTAAAACCTGGATATAAAGGTAGGTACCTAGTTAGAAATGTGAAACTGAAGATACAACTGTGAATTGACTGTGGTTGTGCTGACCATGTTACAGATCTGAAGATGGCCAGCATGCAGTCAGCAGATGCATTAGAAGAAAACACCTGGGACTTTCAGCAACCCTGTGAGATCTCAGTTAAATCTGGGTGCTCAGTCCATCCTGAAAACAGTCAGATTATCCCTGTACACTTCGTAATTATCTGTTTATTAACTTTGTTTCACTTCTATATACTTTGTAGAAGTGCTTTTCTTTAAGAGACCTTCAGTACTTCTTGACTGTTATTGCATAGGATCCTTGTCAGGTGATACTGAACCCAAGACAGAGCAATCAATTCTCCCAGCTTCACAAAAGTTACCAGCCCTGTTTGGTGAATGCCACTAACATATCCAATGGATATAAACTGGGAGAGGGCAGGTTTAGATTAAACATTAGGAAGAAGTTTTTCACTTTGAGGGTTGTAAGGCACTGGAACAGGTTGCCCAGGGAGGTTGCTGAGGCCCCATCCCTGAAGGTGTTCAAGGTCAGGCTGGACATGGCCTTGGGCAACCTGGTCTAGTGGGACGTGTCTCTACCCATGACAGGGAGGTTGGAACTCGATGATCTTTAAGGTCCTTTCCAACCTAAACCATTCTATGATTCTATGATTCTATGACGGCCAAGATTAAGGAGCCAGAAGCAGCCAAGGCACAGTTATATAGAAAACTGTGCTTTTAGACATGTTGGTTGCTACTGGGTTGGAACATGGGAAGAAGTGGCACCTTAAACTGGCATAATTATACTAGAGCCCTAAATCAGAGAAAGCTCTAATGTAATTCTCCTTTTTCTAAAATAATTTTTTTTCTGCTGATAGGACAATATAGACATACAGTTACTTCACATAAGAGAAAGAGTTAATGTAAGAAAGAATGTGTTTGTGGACAATGTCGTTGGAAAAAATGGAGCAAATAAGGGTACTGATATATTATTCATTCTCAGGGCGACAACAAAACACGATAGCAGAAGTAATGAAAAACTTAGGTGAGCAAAATGTGTTTATGGGGAAAATTAGAGGTCTCGTCTTGACCTGAGCATGCAATGAGGATGCTGAGTCAGCATTGCTAGTAAAGAAAGGCCAGATCAGAGGTGGTTATAAAATGAACAAGGTTTCAGGCAAACAGACAAACAAGAAAACAGGTAAAAAATATGGTTGTTTACATTTTGCAGGACTTAATTTTTTTTCCTCAAAGTTTTCTTAATCCATGAAGAATCGTTATAATTTCACACAGAGTGTATTAATGGGTTTTGATGGTTTAATTTTTCTATCTAGCATTGAACAAGCCCTCTGTGATTGTGAGACCTGATGAGATCATTGTGAAAGAGCTTGTACTTACACCTGTTTTGCTTTTAAGAAAGTGGACTTAACAGACATGGAAATAGGAGGGTCAAATATTTATTGATAAGAGCTTTGCCCACAACAGGTCACAGCAGTTTAGCCATAAGGCAGGGAGATATAATATTTCAAAGGTGAGTAACATTGTGTGCAAACTGCTTTTGTCTTGCCAATAGACTAATCTGATTAGCAGACCATTGTTCCATGATTTAGGTGTAATATCTTAGAAATCAGACTTTTGGTCTCCGTTCCACTGAATTGAAACTGGTTGGTTTGTGTGCTTTCCACTGAGATATATAAGCACAAGTAGAGCTGGTTTGTACATTATTTCAGCTGGTATAGCCTCTCTATGCTTTCTGTATTGAAAATAGGTGTTTATTACTTGGAAACCCAGTAGAGAGCTGTCCTTTAATCATTTAACTGTGGGATCTGACATGTTATAAAATGCACCTGTTGGAGACTGTGCTGGAATTCAATTAGCTCTCATGTGACTTTTGCAGCTGAACTAATGGGCTGAAAGGTTACACTGGGTAAATACAAGATCCCAAATTGATTCACAGAGAAGAAGTCTGGAGAAATGTCATGATTTCACTTTGTAAATTTTGTCCATACCATAATAATCACATTGTTATTTTGCTTTAAATAGACTATTACTAGAGTGATACTACTTACGTATTTGAAATTTTCAAAACAAAAGTCTTTTACTTAATACTTCTTGTGTTAAAAGTCAGACACTTCTAAAAAAGAAACAAAAAATGCTGTACTACAATAGTTATAGTTTTATAAATGGTGACCATTTCTTTCCACTCATTATTTATGTTATTTATCATGTTTGACTAGTATAGCTAGATATAGGGCAAATCCATTAAGAAGCTTACTATGACTTGTTACAAGAAAACAATGGTTTTAATTAACATGCCTAATATTCATCTGTAATTAGATTATAACAGTTTAATAATATGATACAATTTTCTTTTATGTAATATCTACTACGGAAAAGCTTTTTTGGTGTGTGTGTCCACCAAGGTTTTTGCAGATTTCTTTCACTTTGTATATTTGTTTGACATTCTATAGCATGGTCTGGCATTGGCTGCATGATCCATTTCCTACTCTTACATTGAACAAAGAGATCTTTTACTGTTTTGCTAACACAAATTATCATAAAGGCTACATCTTTGATCCATTTAATGTAACATTTTAGAATCTTTTCAGTTCTGTACATTTTAGATCTTACATCTTGTAAACTCCAAGTTACAAATACTTGAGCTTATCAAATGTGCTTATGTAGGTCTACACAATAAAGGTATAAAATCAGAATGTGAACAAGATAATACAAAAAGTTTTAGAAATCTATGTTAATAGCTACAGAGTTTTCATCATTTTGTCAGATTTTTTCCAGTTCTCTATCTGTCAGGATTGAAGATAACAAACTTCATTCACTTACTGCAACCCTTCTGCTTCCACAGCTCCTATAACTACACATCTTTCATGAGCTATTTTTTTTTCTAATCCAGAAACCTAAGATACATTTTGCTTTTTATAAAGCCTATGAACAGACCTTGCTCTAGAATGACCATTAGAGTTGACCTTTTTTCCAGGTGGGATTCCAAGTGTATTTTGTTATAAATAAATATATACGCGGATGTATTTACGATGTATTAACTTGATGGTAACTATGATTTTCCCCTTTTGGGAGGGCCAGTGGAGCACTGCACCACCCTGGGGAAACTGGAGTACTATTGAGCTGCGGTCAAAGCCCTTCCACCGGCTCCTGCTAACCATTCGTTAGCCTCTGCAAGTCAGGGAGAGGACAGAGTTGGATCATTACCCTGCCTCCTGACAAAGTTATATTTTCAACAAACTTGTTCAAACAAACCACCGACCCATTTCAGCTGAAACTTTCAAAGTGAATTCAACCTGAGGCAGAGTCCTGGCACAGAGACTTTCAGCCTAATGGACTGAAGTCTGGCAAAGTTGTAAATGGGTTCTGAGGGAAACATTAGGTGTGCTTCTAAATGGGACAGAAAAAGCCTTAAGTTTAGAGGAATACATGAAAATAATGAAGTAGACTGTTTTGTTACTGTGAACATCTAATATTGGCTGAGTTGATAGGTCTTCTTGTCCTCCTCATGCTCTCCTGTTTTTACATTTGCATTCATTTTAACTATATATTACTTTTTTTTTTAGCACAGTACAAATCTAAACTGAAGGAGGAACCTTAGTAATTCTTAGAACAGGTATTGCTCACCATTTCTTTCTCTTTGATTTTTTGTCATGTTTTCTTTATTTATTCAAGTGAAAGATGCAACAAATTTTGACAGGCAAATGACTGTAAACTGTGGTTTAGTAGAATGAATGCTACCTTTATGAAGTTTTCAAGTTCTTGAGCAAGGGAAACATATCATTGCTGCTGTGTACTTAAGCTGCCTCTAGTCAGTGCTTGGAGAGCTGCCACTCCCCGCTAGTTGCTGCTGTGGTTGGGAGCCTAAGTGAGAGTAAAGTTATCAGGCAGTTGGGTATAACATTAATTAATACATCTTGAATATGTCAGCCCACAGCCTTGGAGGAACTGAGCCTACTTTTCTATTTGCAGGTTTCATAGCACAATATACATATATAAATTTAAGAGCTTCTTTTTTGAAAAAACAAAAAAACCAAACAACAAACCAAACCCAAAAAAACCCCAAAACTTCAGTTTTAAAATTAATCAATAATCTTTTTCTAAGATAATTTATTTCATTATTTAATCCATGGTGTATTCCGGGATTTTCTGTCTGGAGCACCAGCTGTTTAGAATACAGATGTCTTATCTGTCTCAAGGCTGGTACCACACCATCTCAGGCCATAAAGTCTCCTTAAACAATTCAGAGTATGAACAGTAAGACTGTCTGGTCCATAAAGACTAACCAGATAGCTTTTGGTGAGCTTTGGTGCATCAAATGTCTTCCTAGGCCCTAAGTTAATTCTTACTTAAATGTAGAACTTAAAAAGAAAATATAGAACTTAAAAAAAACCCCCATAGAATTTAAAAAGATCAGTCAAGCAGCTGTGGAGTCACTTTAATCACTTTTACTATGATGGAAAAAATTGTAGTGCAATAATTCATAACAGAAGAAAGTTCAGGATGTTCACATTCACAATAAAATGAACATCATTTTATCACTGCAAACCAGACATGCCACCTTGAAAATATGAAACATAATCATCCTTTTTTATAACAGAAGTTATTGAAGAATGACTGATGGATTACAAAATTAAGAGAGACATCTTTTGGTATCTAGGAAGTATATTGATTAAAATTGAAAAATGCAAGTCTTGTATTTCTGTTGTGAAAACTCTGTTAAATCAGTTTCCTCATTCAAATGAATCTCCCCTATGCGGTCTGGGTGATTTCCTTCTCCTCACCTATTCTTTTTCTTTCTTGATGGTTGTGTTTAATTTGCACTAAGCTACTGAGAAGAAATAGAAGCAAAAGCAGCCTCTTCTTTTTCACTCCAATTTAGCCAAAAGCAATGAGAAGATGCCACCCAAAGCACTGGGTCCAAAGGCAAGGTCAATCAGAAGCTGAGGCACAGTGCAGCCCGATGCCTGGCTGTAAACTGTACCTGATGAGGGGATACATAAGTGTCTGCAAGGTGCAGAAAGGCAGGCACAGGAGAGGGAAGCAGCAGGGAGCATTTCATTGGAATGAAGTAAAGAGAAATAACTTTTTTGGGGCGCTTTTTTTTTTCGTTTGTTGTCAAGTTAGAGGTAGATTTCTGGGCAAGAAAGCTAGTTGCTCCTATTAATTTCTGCGGAGCGCAGAGCAATAGAGCTTTGCCCATTTTCTGTGGCAGAAGAGAAAGGCACCAAATAAATACTTGGCTCACCTCCTCGGTTTGTTCTCTGAACAAACATAGCCCAGCAAGACCTTGAATGGTCTCTGGTCACCTGAGCCAAAAAGGCAGTAGCTCCTGCCCAGTTGCAGGAGGGCTGGAAAGCCTGGGCGATGGTACCATGCTTCGTACCATGCTCTACAAAATAGGATACGCCCAATGTGAGCCAAACTGAGGGGGTGGCAGCAGGGGGGTGCTCCTTATCTCTGGGAAGCATGGCTCCCCAGCTGGGTGCCATCGCAGCACGCCTGATCCTTCCCACCTGCTCCTGGGTCTAGGGGTCTCCTCCCCTCCAGCCCTCCCTCTGTGCTCCTGGGGCTTTAAAGCCATCGGGCTCACAGATGCACTGAGCCACTCTCAGTCAGCGGCGTAGGAAGGCAGCTCCCTCCCCGCCAGCCGGCAAGGGGAGAGCTCTCGCAGCGGCTGCGGTTTTCCAGGATAGGCTCTTGGGCTGTGTCTTCAGAGGCCGTAGGGCAGGCCCTCATCTGGTGTAAATTGTCAGCCTTGCCGCAGTCCAGTCAGCGGAGATCTGTCAAATTTGCACCGCCTGAGAAGCTGTTTCTCCAGTGACAGCCTCGTGCGGTTGGGCCTGCTTTGTGTTAGGAGGTGACTGGCTCGACCTCTGGAGAGACCTCTGAGCGCAGCTCTCAGTTTAGTTTTGGGAAAGTTTCTTTGAGGTTCGTATTAATGCTGCCACCAGGAGAAACCGTGTCTGACTTCAGGCTAGGAACACATGTTCACCTTTTAAGTCCTCGTCAGGGTTTCTAAGACAGCAGAAAAGTGGTAGGATCTTTTAATATCCAGCGGAGAGGATGGCTTAGCAGCTGCCAAGTAGGAGCAGTTGACATTGCTTGGGAATGGGAGCAAGCGTTGCTTTTGCTCACTCCACCTACCTCCCTCAGCAGACTGAACATAATAAATATAGTGGTAAGAAACAAATGGTCTCCCCCGCTGCTTTACTAGAAACTGGAGTGTCAAGTCTTCCTCTGCTGGATAAAAAATAGAGTGGGCAGGATGTGACGGGATTTCTAAAATAAGCTTTGCAGAAGGTAGAGCGCCTCAGAACCAGGATATGAGCAAGAGGGTGGATATGATCTGAGAGGGGCACGATGGTGTGATGGAAAGCCCTGAGGAGGAGTGGGAAGAGAAAAACCATGAGCACTTGGTATGGAGCAGAGCATTTACAGGGCCACTTTGAGGGGCGTTTGTGGTTTATGAGGTCTGCTGAGGCAGCTGTTGGATGTGTATTGGTGTATTATCACAGTAATGGATTATGTTTTAATTCCCTGTAATGTGCCCAATCCCGAGTAATGCAAAGAAGCAAATTTGACTCCTGTGCCAAACAGCAAGTTGTGTTGTGGTTTTAAGACATGCTCAGAAGGGTGGCATGACTCCTCACCGCACACCATGGGGGACACAAGTCCTGCACGCAGCTCTGTGCCTCCCCTGTCCTGGGTCTTTCTGCAAGAGGAAGGACACCTACCGGGGAGGAGGAATACTCCCTCCCCTGTCCCTAGCAAATCTCCTTATTAACATGAAAAAAAAAAAGGATTCCTTGGTTTCATCCTTTAGTTTAGACAGGGAAACAGGCTGGAGCAGCCACACAAGCTAAGGCAGATCCTCAGCTGGTGCAAGTAGTCAAAATCCCACTGATTCCAGCTAAGACATAGTAATTTACCCAACTGAGCGAAAAATAGAGCAGTAACACCGTCCCCATGAGAAGAATCTCGCTTTTTTCTTTCATACCTACACCTCAAGGATAGCCACCATTTTTAGCAGAAACTACTCTGCCACCAGTTTTGGCATGCAGCAACCAGAGGAGCGGTGGCAGAGGTGTGGCTGGCCACCATAGAGCATGCTTAAAGAGAAGAGAGCAGGGAAAGAATGCATTTGCTGTGACCAACAGCACTGTGTCAGTGTTTGGGTTGAGATTGTGATGAGCAAGCTCAGGCTGGATAGCCTGTTCCTAACACTGCAGCCCTGCTTGAAACTTTATTAGCTATAAATGAGTTAAAAGGCAGTCTCAGAGAAAAAAAGAGACTGACAAGAGTGCTTTATCAGTGACGATACACCCCTAATAATTGCTTTCAGCAACCTCCGAGCTACCAAATTATAGCACAGTTTTGACTGAGTAGCTGGACTTTAGTGTGTTACCAATGGCACCAAAATCAATAGGCAGAGAGTTCCTATGGTTAAAGTGTAATTGCAATATCAAAGAGATTTAGGAAAACACTGTCACAACCCATAGAGGAAACAGGCAGCTGGGGACCCGATGTCAGCATTTGAATGAATTCAAATAGCTAAAACCAGTTTAGAGAAGCAGTGATAAACAGCAATCCTAATTCAAGCATGGCTGTAGCAAAAAAAAAAAAAAAAAAAAAAAGGGTTTTCCCTCTGGGTGTGGTCCTAGAAACTGCAGCGTGGTCCCTGGAGCTGTCAGACATACCCCAGGCGTGAGTCAGAAAACAGTTATACAAGCGGCTTCTGCTCTTTGTGTTATTCAGCCAAAGAGGAGATTAGGTCAGGTAGCAAAGGGCACCTGTCTGGCTGGGTGAAGGAGTGGAGTTCTCTCTTCAGCATAGCAAAGCACGCGTGTAGCTACTCTGTGGTGGAAATATTCCTCAAAAATGCTATATCGGTGTCCAATGAGGATTTATAGCTATCAAAAAGAAACACTCTCCACATGTATTTTCAAGGTTTTCTGTATCAGCATCAGTAAAAAGCGAAGGTGTCAGACGATGTGGTAGCATACAGCTAAAATCTTTTCTTTTAACAGCCTCATTGATTGTAGCTGGGGTGAGTGACTGGTAAGCTGATCCTCTGGACACATATTTTGGAAAGTTTTTGGTCAACTACCATGCAGGCAGCAGATTTAGGGCCAGTGATTAAATTACTGAGGGCTTTTGTTTTGAAGTATGTGCTCCTCAATATATCTTTCAGGGCCAGCCATGTGCCGAGGGGGTCCGTAAGCAAACTGTGATTCTCTTTCTTGCTCTCAGAGGTCTCATTACAGGCTGCTGGCACTGGCAGGCAGCTCCCTGCCCATTTCGGATGACCACATCACTCAGCAGAGGCTGAACAGAGCAGACAAGTCAGTCAAGGAGTCAAAATGTACATTTCTTCCTCGAAGGCAGAGACTTTGAGTTGTTAGAAAATGGTGGCGTGCAACTGTTATTTTGAGCCTGGAGAGCTATTGGAGCTCAAGCAATTCTTTGCATTGATACTTTTCCACTGGAGCCAAAGTCAGTCTTCGGAAAGCAGCAGGACATAATGCCCAGTTTTTGTAGGTTTTTCTGAGATGCAGGCTACAGAAAGAATCAGTGCTCCAGGGCAATTTGTGTAGGTATCTTGGCTTCCTTACTGTTTAGCCAGTAGATTTTAGGGCTAGTGATTTAATTGTGGAGGACTTTTGTTTTGCGTAAGTATTGTGGTTTATTCCTATAATTTGGTTGCCATCCTGCTAGGGCTATGGTAAGAAAACCATTATGGGTTTTGTTTTGTTTTTCTTCTAAACGGCTTGAATAATTTTTCCTTCTGAAAACATTAATATATACTTACTAAATATGGTTTGGCTCCTCAAGTCAAAGGATGGGCTTAGGTCAATGGAGTTTGCACCAGCTGAGGATCTGGCCCCTGACTTAAAAACAGACAAAAGGAAATACCATCCAAAGCTGACTTCTCTATTACAGTGCTTCAGCCTATGTGAAATGCTTTGAGGACATGATATTGGGATTTTTTTTTTTTTTTCCAAGAGGATCAAATGCAAGAAATAAATAGGCATGCAAAGTCTGCTTCCCAGGTTATTCGGGTTTCGAAGCTCTGTTGTGTCCTGCTGCAGGGTTTTCCTTTTGCTTTGGTAAAACATCAGAGTGTAGAGGGTGACCCTGTGCACTTGTTTCAGATGAGTGTAAACAGAAGATGATATTACTTGTCTGAATGAAGTGGACTATCCCATGGAGGAGAATAATAGCTGTCTCCTAGAGCTGTTTTTCTCAAAAAGACTAGTGAGAACTTAAAAGTCGAAAGACCCAAGAAGAGGGTGAAAGTTGATTACTTTAAGGATTAAACTGTTACCCTGGTGAAGTCAGCAAATACTGTTTCTAAGCAATGATTTCAGTGTCTCTTGAGCACTGTGAATCTGAACCGTGCGATTAGGAATGTATTTCTTAAAGATATAAATATAATTTTATTAGTTTTTTAAAACGTTATTCCGTGTTTTGACTTCAGTAAAAAACATTCTGGACTGTTGTATAAAACCCAACTTATGCAGAGAATTTCATCTGCACATGTGTTTTTAAAATATGTAAAAAGCTAGAAGTATGTCAATAAAAAAAAATACAGCTCTTAAATTTGCATCAAATTGCAAAGAATTGTGTTCTGTTAAAAATGTACTTGCACTTGGTGTAGATTTTTCCCCACTTATCCTTCCTTGGAATTCCTCGGAAGAGGCAGAGGAAAGCACTGTTGCTCTGGTAGCGTCTAGTTACGTAGGGAGCAATTTTTCACAAAGTCTTGATTATTATTTCATCAAGAAAGTAGGTAGATATTAAAGGTTGCCCAGATGGTTTATATATTACTATAATAATCTTGTTCATAGGAACTCTCACAAAGAAAATAATTAACCATAAACATACTGTGATCCCCCTAAAGCAGTGACTGTTTTAAGTTGAAATCCCATAATGGCTATGACCTCTAACCCTGATGTAACTGTTTCTATCCTAGCTACTAAAGTGGCTGCTCATGAAAGGCCATCAAATGCAGAAGTAAATGCAAAGGTTAACAAAGTTAGTGGACCAAACAAACTTGATACTGAGAATGAACTTTCACATGTAGCAAGAAAATAAACACCACTCTCCCAGACTGATCGACACAGGAGGTTTGAGATGCCAAAATATTAAACGTTATTAAGCGCATAATCTCTATTTTACAGATAAGTATTTACTCTGGGGGTTACCATCCTTTCATATTGATAAAAAGTATTCACTCAAATTAAAAAAAAAAAAAGTTCATGCACTAGTGTGTTTTCAGTGAGACGGTTTTTGCTCTAGAGTCCAAAAGAGCATTGGTAATTGGTTTGTGGAAGAGAAGGGATTGCACCGAGAAGGGTAAATCTTAAGCAGTTTTTGTATATGGCCCCCTTATTAACATGCCATTTCATTTCTAAACCCCTCTCTGAGGTGTAATCTTTGCATCGTATTGTGCTTCAGGAGTCTGATTTATCAAGGGATAGTTATTCTTTCCAAATATTTAGTGTTCCGTTTTCCCACCATAGATGGGGGAGATGTAATTTACCTCTCTATAGCACTGTGCATTTTGGGAGCTTTTTTTGCTTCAGAAATAGAGATTACTATGTGATGTTTTGCTGGCTGAGTTCAGCGGGACAGGACTTTGTCATCAGTAAGCACCAAGCAAGCTTGCAAAGGAACAGACTATGGGCAGGTTTGTGTGGGGGATGTTCTGCATGTGCACTGATAGCTAGAAAAGGCATCCTTCATATATACAAATAATGATTCCAGCTGTCTTTGAGGAGCAGCGTGGGATTCAGTAGTCTGAAATTTATAGCCCTCCTCCGTGCTGGCAGAGGAGACACCCACCAGCACCAGGGTGTCAGTGGCTGCTGCCCCGACCTCCAGCCGCCCACGGCGTCCTTCGGTGGGATCCAGCTGTCTCCGCTGACCTCAGCACAGCTGCACCTCCCGCCTTGCGACGCACAATTCTGCCTCCTTACTCAGAAGTGGTCCTTAGCATTAGGAAGAAAGTTTTCTTTTCACCATCATGATCCTGTGAACATGCATAAGACTGCCAGGAAGCTAGTCCCAAATGGGAGAACAAAAAAGGCAAGCTCTTTTTACGAGTTTTGAAAAGAAAAACAAAAGCTTTCCCATTAATTTAATCAACTTGGTATCCTAAGCCCCAGTCAGAAAAGGACTTTTTTGGGGTCACTGCGGAATAAATAATTCAATGATGAAAAGAGAAAGAAATGTTGATTACATATAAAACTTGACAGTTGGGGAAACTATTTCCCTGGCCTACAAAGTAATTTTTCAGGTAGATCAAAAAGAGTTATTTAGTTCTACACAATTTCCAGTTTTAACAACATTAAATACCTTTTCTCCAGTTAGATATCAGTCTTTGAAGATTTTGAAATTGTTATTCCTGTGGGGAGGAGGATATTGAATAATTCCTACCAGTTATGAAACTCAATATTCTCCAGATGGTTATTGAGACAAGCTTTCATACACCATTGTAAAATGGGTTTAAAATATCCTATGCTGTGATTGACTAAACAAGTCACATGGCTACTGCGTACAAGTTTGAACTTCTTTTTCAACTAAATGACCTTATTAAAACCATAAACAAAAATGGTACTTAAAGACTGCCTTTAAAGCAGCAGCTATAAATCCTAAATTTATTGTAGTACTCTTCTGTTATTTGTGCTAAAAAGACAAAAAACTGGGAAGCCTGCTCTGGGTATGAAATTATGCCTTTAGTGATCGATTGGTTTAAAAAGATATCATTCCATGTGTCTTCACAGTCCTCTAACTTTTCCTTCAAACAATTTAACAAAATTACATACATTCACAACCTAAGCAATGTCAGATCATGTCAGAATTTGAGCAAGCAAACGTGAAGGAATAAACTCTGCAGTAAGAAGTATTCCTTGAGCAACACTCCATCTTCTCTTTCAGGAGAAACTTTGTACCTGAATTGGTCCTAAGCATTGTTCTCCATAAAACCATCATGCTCACCTGTAGTCTACTGTCCATGAGCACTGCAGTGGTCAACAGTTCTAGCAAAGACTTGGCAACCCACGTAATATGAACAAATAATCCCAGGAAGGGGGATCTTGCCGTCTAAGTGGACAAGGGAGCAGGAGTCTGGGTGTCATGGGTGGCAGGGTTTTTTTTTGGCTGGGTTGGCCTAGTGCAAGGTGGGTAGCGTGATTTCTCGTCTGCTAATGCTCTCCCCCTGCTTCTGCTGCCCACTGGGCCAGGGCCAATCCCCCTGGCCTGTCACCACTTCTCCTCCCATTGCACAGACAGAAACTGCAACACAAGCCAGAACAAACAGACCAGAAACATGGGAATTCCATGGGAGAAGAAAAATTATACTGAAGGCCTTGGTGCCCTGACCGGTGCTTGCACTGCAGAGTTTGCTGCACCTCAGGGGAATAACATCAGGCACCTCTCATTCTGCATCTCCTGTGACATAAAAAAATGCCTACCAAAATGCATTTTTTCTGTATTCATTAGGATGCTGCTCCTGTAAGTTTCCTACCAGAAATGGCTGCATTTCAAAACGAGTAAACTATTCCCCTTAGGGTTTGCACTTTGTTTAGAAGTCCCAGTTTACAAAACTAATTGTTCCCATTCAAATAAGCACATGATTCAGTTTAGGGATCTTTTGTTGCTCTTTGTGGATCTTCTTTTTTTTAGGGTGAGAGGCTACAAAGGTAAATTATAAGGCGAAAGGTTGTGTTACAGTGGAGTTGTTTTAAGACTGACGATACCTCTGTGCCATACTCCTAAAGTGAATGAAATCCTGGCGTTTGCCTTGACGGGAACCAGTGCTTTTCCCTGTCACTTTTGCAATGCATAGGGCTTATGACAATGAAAATATTAGAGATTAGCATTAACAAAAAGAACTTCAGTAAAAAAAATAACGATGAGAAACATATTCAGGGATTTGTATTTCTTTAAGAAATGTGTTTACATGAAAGGGAAACAGGAAGACCCATAAAGTGGTTGAATCTGGTACTACACTTAAAATCAGGCTGCTGAGATTTTTTTAAATGATTTTATTTTTTCCTCTTCAGCAAATATTCTGGTTGTAGCATAACTCAACTCACTTATCAACACTTATTTTTTTTAGCTTATTTAGTGTGCCTGGGTTTCAGAGTTTCAGTTTAATATTACTAACAGTCTTAGTAAAAACCCCAGGATTAGCAGTGTATTTGAACACCTGCAAAGTTCATTTAACGACTGGAATAGCAAATGTTGCAAAATTCAAAATATATTTAACATATTTGTAGTTTGAATGTTAACCACAGCTGCTTAATGCTGTTCAAGAGACTTGGAATGTACATATTTTATACATCCCAAGGAATAGCTATGATTGATGTCCTTTCATGTCAACTGTTTGATTTGCTGAAAGACGGAACCAAAAATACAGCAGAAGGAGGCAAGTCTGGGAAGAGCTGCCAGGCCAGCAAACTTGTTTATTAAAAGCAAAAAACCATCCAAGTTTGGCATGCTTCTAAATCTTAATTGAATTCAATAGGAAATTGAGGGGGATGACAAAAAAAAAAAAAAAGAGAAGATAAAAATTAAAAAAATAATAAAAGTAAAAAAAAGGGAGAAAACAGTTTATTGTTTTACTGATTACATTCATATTGATGAGTTGTCTTATCATTCAGTTGTATGGAAGTCTGACAGATGCCTTACACACAGCTATGAATATTTGACATACAGGTATTTTACTACTCTTCCACAGCTAGATTTCTCAATGGATCATTCACAAATGTTTCAGAGAAACACACTTTTCTATGATCATTGGCACTGACAATATCATTTTCCATACCAGACTAAATGATTAAGCCAGATACACTACATTCACTTTTCTCTTTCATTCCAAGGAACTGTTTTTCCTCATATTTATACTAGCTGTGACTACTATGGCTCAAAAGATTTTATTTGAGTTACTCTTGATTTATTTGAGGGGAAGAAATAAAGTGTATTAAACATTTTTTTCAATATTGGTAGATATGGAGTATTTTTGTCCAGTTTTCAGCCAGTTCCAGCTCTAACACAAACCATCACTATGCACAAATTCTTTAACATTCATTTCTCTAGGTACTTTTGGTCTTTGTCTCTTAACAGACACTGGAGTAGCAGGCAGATATGGAAAGCCTGCAAAGTAAACACACAGTGTACTCTCTTCTCTTTAGTTTTACAGGAGCTACTTCCTAAATTCTCTGCTAATTAACAAATGCCATGGACATTCAGCTGAGTTTGCTGGAAACCAGGGTGTACATCTTGCATTCCTATATTTCAAGCATCTATCTAGAGTAAAAAAAAGTATTGCAGAGCTTTAAAAAAAAAAAAATCTACAATAGTTATTCACACACACCTTTTAGGCCATATGTATCTTGGGCAAACTGTTGACCAAGCATAAGCTGAAGAGACAGTATCATTCACATACCTCAGTCTAGACTTCCTTTGTGTTCAGTGCGAATCATCAACTCATCACTTAGAAGAATCATGCATGAACAAAGACAGATGTGGACAGCTGAGAGATTGAAATACTTTATGGTGTTTTTATCTTCATCACCTAACATATCTGTATTGTTAGGACATTTTAAGAAGAACTGTAACTTTGGTGTCTCTTCAGCCTAAGTAGCACTTGGGATAGAAATCTTCATAATTTTCTATGATGAATCAGAATACTGTGTCCCATTTTAATGAACATGGGTCTGATCTGGGCATCTTCATTCATTCATAAGTACTTATTTTTTTTAACTACAGTTGCTCGATACATTGATAAAGTCAGTCACACTGAAAAAGCTCTAGGCATTTCAAAATTCAGCACACTGAGAGCTTAGTAACACAGGTGTCTTACCGCACACTCCATTCATTGGTTTCCCTGTGGAATAAAATGTCCTGATCAATGTTACTATACTGATACTCAAAGCCCAGTATGAATTTGGCTACAGTTAGATGACGAATCAACACTTCCCTTGAGAACAGGACTTCCCACCAACAGCTATGTTTTTCTGGAAGACTTAAATTGTGCACATTCCAGAGAGGTGTTTGAATGCAAATGCTAAGGGGAAAAGGACAATTCAGAACAAAATCCAAAAAATAACTGTGTGATGTAGTTTTGCTCAGTAAAATCTGGATCGCATAAAGCGTTGAATAATTTGGCTTGAAGTATTGAAAAATATAGACAAAACTGTTTAAAAGTAAGTCTACAGCTTTACTTCAAACATACCACTCAAGTATGTGTTTAATTACTTTTTCCAGGATGGTTTTTTGCCAGTATCTTGAATAATCAAGCTTTATATTCTTATTTTATATACCTAAATACACAGATGCCAAACACACCCATCTAATGCACAGAGCAGTCGAGCCTCTTGGGGAAGGCAAAAGAGGGATATACATTATAATGTTTTATATTTTTTGTTTCTATTTGAATGCATTTTGGAGGTAGTTGGGTAGTGATAGATATATTTTATTTACTTTGTTTCTTTAGAAAGATTATAGAAATTTTCTTCTGTGTAATAAGGTAATTTAACAATATGTTGTCAATACTCTTCTAATTTTTCACAAGAGGAATATACTGAAATTTTATACTTGCCATATGCTGATGCAAGGTCCTGTACGTGTACAAGTGTGAGATTTTCAACTATATTAGCAAAGTATAGTCTTAGTAAAAAATATAGTAATAAAACATACTTGGTAAATTAAAAATTATCAAAAAAACCCCTGCTTAAATTCTTGTCTAAAACAACATATTTTCACTATTTCTGCTTCTTCTGTCTGAGCTACAGCACACTACCTAAGTAGAGCTTTTGTTGCCTTTACTCATATCAATGACACTTATGGAATCTGCCTTTTTTGGCCCTAAATATGATACACGTGTCTAAAAGACCAAGGGAATCATTTATAGCTGCAAGTTACTCTTTGCAACTCTTTGCAACAAAACCAGGTATATGACTATTAAATTATATTTTAACTGTAATCAGGTTATTCCCTCACTTTTGAGGGCTTGAGTGCATTAGTGGACATTTTTGCATGTAATTGTCTTATTTTATTTTGAAGCTTGGTCTTTGAAGCTCTTTTGGACTGAAACACCCCACCGGCCCTCTTCCAGATAAAAACGTGCAAGTTCCGCAATCTGGAACTAATTGTCCAGACACCATCTGGAGGTCCTGTTCCTTGGTAGAAGCTGCTGTAATCCTGTGGCTTTCAGAGCAGAAGTGGCATTTTACCATATCCTTAAGCTCTCAAAATATTTCAAAAATGTTTCAAAATATTTCCAAATATATCTGCCAGCTGGGGGCACTGGGAAGGTCGCCATGCCTATAAACACTTACATGTCCGTATGCAATACAGCCTATTTCAGGTATATACTGTCCGAAATGAGAAGCTGGGCAGGGCATTGAACAGACATACTGAGATAGGAGCAGCATTGGTGAAATCTTCTGAGACCGGTTGCAGAATTCCAAGGAGCTGCTTCTTTCAACCTATTTTTAGCACATCTTTTTCTCAGGCAAAATGCGGAGGTTCTGTGGGTGGCTGATCCTCCCGCAAGAACGTAGCCCTAATTACGTCCTGCCTTCTGGTATGTGAGGAACCCCCACAAAATGGTGCTCTTCTCTAAATCCTGGACTTCCCTTTCATTCAACAGGCCATTAATTTTTCTGCAAGAAAACCCTTTATGGAAATGGGTTTGGCCATTAACAAATACCTTACATGACAGGTTTCCAACTTCAACTGTTTCAGCTACTTAAGGATTACGATGAGAAAGCAGCTAAGGACAATCAGTGGAAAAATTATGTAGAAAAATGAGGACCTCAGGATTTCTTGCATTATGTTTTGGGTTCAGGAATTCATTGTTTTGGAGAAAAAAGTATCGGTGCCAGGAAAGGATGGTCTTTTCTGTCCAGGGCCTCAGTTGCTTATAACACTTTGGAGTTTTTTGAAGGATTACCTTGGTCCTTGTTAAACTTACAGACTGCTTATTATTTCTGAGTGGAACATTTAAACCTCAAGCCAGTGCTCACCAAAACCAGCTAAAGGCTTTGCATTTTCTCTGATGGGTTTTTGACTAGCCGCTTAATGGTCAGACGAAAAGTCTTTTCTTCTGTACCATCTACTCAAATTTCAGGTTTTGAATGCTTAAAACTTGCTCAACCTAAAGTCTGCTTTATCCAGAACAAAGCTACACAGTGCCTTTTAGTAAGAAGTAATTCCAGTTCAAAACACAATCCACAGCCATTCAGTGGTTGGTCAGTCTGGAGGTGGAAAAAATTGCACAAGTGCTTTTCTAATACAGATTTCTCATATACAAAAATGCTCAAATCATTTGCATCCAGACTTTCAGAAGTCAGAGTGGAACACTGAAGTCCAAAAAGTGAGTTTCTAGCAAATTTTGTCCATGGGAAAACTGGGGCTTATAATGGAAATAATTTTGTAAGTAATAATAGCAGCAGCTGTTACTTATGTTGCTCCCTTAATAATAAAATCCTTTAGGAGTAATCAGCCATGTTCAAACATGAAAATGTTTCAGCCAAAAAAAAAAAATTCTTGTTTTACTGAGATTCCTTTTACCCCCAACTGGTTTTGTATAATTAAATCTATCCACAAGGAAATGTCTTAGAAGTGTTTTTGGTTGTTTATTTAAACTTCTTACTTTTTCATTTGTTCCCTCTACATGCTATCAGGCCAAATGTTGCTCTCAGTCACAAAGGTTTGAATCCAAAATTACCGTATTAATATCAGCCACATGAAAGCCAGCTCTAGAGACTAGAGAAATCTCTCCAAGATGGTTAGGTGAAGGCTGTTTTGACATTTAACACTGATCTTCAACAAGAATTGCCTTTCTTGTTATTGCTTAGTTGTTTATGAACAGATTTACTACCATTATCACATTGACAATAGTCACTGTTCCTTTAACCATGTTGCAGTGTTTTCATACTGAAAAATTCTCCTCTTTACCCAAAGCCCCTCTATGTTTTTGTGGCAGCCAACATTCTTATCCTGCTTTCTCACAGCAATTCATCTCATTCAACAGAAGCCACAGCCCCACCTGTAGGTTCATCTGGAGTGAAGATATATCTAAAAGTCCACATGGCAAAAAAGAGAATTTGAATTCTCTAAGGATTTTTAAGTGATTCTTGAGGAAATGTCATTCAAATGAAACACTGAAAGTTTAGCTAAATAAGTATGCCTTGGACTTGTGCAAGGTGTTTGACACTGTCCTGCGCAATATCCTGGTCTCTAAATTGGGGAGAAATGGATTTGATGGACGGACCACTCAGTGGATGAGGAACAGTCTGGATGGCTGCACCAGAAGAATTGAGGTCGATGGCTTGATGTCCAGGTGGAAACCAGTGACAAATGGCATTCCTCAGTGGTTGGTACTGGGATTGGTGCTGTTTAACATCTTTGTTGGCAATACTGACAGTGGGATCGAGTGCACCCTCAGCAAGTTTGCTGATGCATGGAGCAGTCAACACACTGGATGGAAGGATGCCATCCAGAGAAACCTGGACAGGGTTGAGAAGTGGGCCTGTGCAAACTTCATGAAGTTCAACAAGGCCAGGTGCAAGGTCCTGCATGTGGACTGGGGCAATCCTAAGCACAAATACAGAGTGGGCAGAGAATGGATTGAGAGCAGCCCTGAGGAGAAGGACTTGGGGGTGTTGGTGGATAAGAGGCTCAACATGAGCCAGCAATTCACACTTGCAGCCCAGAAGGCCAGCTGTATCCAGGGCTGCATCAAAAGAAGTGTGGCTAGGAGGTTGAGGGAGGTGATTCTCCCCCTCTACTCTGCTCTGGTGAGATCCCACCTGGAGTACTGTGTCCAGCTCTGGAGTCCTCAGCACAGGAAATACATGGACCTGTTGGAGCAGGTCCAGAGGAGGGCCAAAAGGATGATCGGAGGGCTGGAGCACCTCTTCTATGAGGACAGGCTGAGATAGTTTGGGTTCTTCAGTCTGGAGAAGAGAAGGCTCTGGGGAGATCTTATTGTGGCCTTCAGGTCTCTGAAGGGGGCCTACAAGAAAGCTGGAGAGGGACTTTTTACAAGGGCATGTAGTGATAGGACGAGGGGGAATGGTTTCAAACTGGAAGAGGGGAGATTTATAATAGATATTAGGAAAAAAAATTTCACTCTGAGGGTGGTGAGACACTGGAACAGGTTGCCCAGGGAAGTTGCTGAGGCCCCATCCCTGGAGGTGTTCAAGGCCAGGCTGGATGGGGCTTTAAGAAACCTGGTCTAGTGGGAGGTGTCCCTGCCCGTGGCAGGGGGGGTGGAACTAGATGATCTTTAAGTTCCCTTCCAACGTAAACCATTCTGTGATTTTATGATTCTGTGATTCTATGAAATAATTTTTCCTAAAAGAAGCTTTGAACAAGTTTGTAACTGGTACCGGACTGGCATCATTTAGTCCATGTCAATATTGTTCAGTAGCTCTCTAACTTTTCTGCACTGCCAACTTCTCTGACCAGTCAATATCATAATGCTATAATCGTGAAGTGAATATTCGTATTTTTATCAGCAATGTGATTAAGTACTCTCAAAGTCACTCTTGTCCTGTGAATGACATTATTAAGATTTACTCTTTTTTATGATCCTAGTGAGTGTAATACATGAAAAAGAAAAGGGAGTCTGTCACTCATCAGACTTTCCAGATGTAAGAGTAAGTAGCCAACTTTCATTTGTAGCTTGTTAGAAGGTAGAAACAATTTTAATTAACATAGGGCTAGCTGGAGCAATACAAGGATTTCTTTCTTTCTTTCTTTCTCTCTTTCTTTCTTTCTTTCTCTCTTTCTTTCTTTCTTTCTTTCTTTCTTTCTCTCTTTCTTTCTTTCTTTCTCTCTTTCTCTCTTTCTCTCTTTCTCTCTTTCTTTCTCCTTCCTTCCTTCCTTCCTTCCTTCCTTCCTTCCTTCCTTCCCTCCTTCCTTCCTTCCCTCCTTCCTTCCTTCCTTCCCTCCTTCCTTCCTCATACTCTCTGTCTTTCTTTCGCCTTTCCTTCTTTCATTCCTCCCTTCCTCCCTTCTTTCTTTCCCCTTCCTCTTCCCTTTCCCCTTCCCCTTCCCCTTCCCCTTCCCCTTCCCCTTCCCCTTCCCCTTCCCGTTCCCCTTCTATTTTTACTTTCCAAAGCAGGAAAATGACTGGGATTTTTTTTCTAGTGGTATATTCAGGGGGAAAGGCAGGTTAAGAGTTTACCACTTCTGCTGCGAGCAATAAAAAATTTACTCAGTTATATGGCCTGAAGGCCTGGAACAGTTTGCATTTACTCATTATTTCATTTCTACCAGCAACCCCACTTTTTCATTAAACGTTTTCAGCTTGCTTTTTCATCTTTGCTGTCTCACGACTCCTATGCTCTCCTTTCCTTGGGAATGCTAAAGGACTTGTCTAATGGCTAACAACTGCAAGATTTCTCATTTTTCTGTTGTGGGCTTGGATTTACTGAAACATTCAGAAATAAAGACTTTATCTCTGCTCATTTGGATTTAAATTAAGTAAGCATTTGCTTAAGAAAGACATCCTGGTTTCTAACACATTCTTGAGATGCACTAGTCCCGGTCATTCCCCAGTCCTACAGAGATAAGAAGCAAAAATATGGGACTTCAAAAGCAATTATTCCTGTATAAAAATCAGATAGGACTCTGACACCTTTGAGGGGATTGTTTCATAGCAGGACAAGCATTTCAATGGGACCATGAATTTAGCTGGACAGTGTTTGGCAAAGGGTTGACTGCTTCCTTTTATTCAAACTTTTTTCAAAGTGTGCTGGACTGTAAGACTCATAGAGCAAGGACTTCCTCAAAATGTGCATTCTGTTTTATGATTTTCACTTTAACTATTCCCCCTAAGTGCACATTATGTTCTTTCACCTTACTGTGGTACAAAGCCACATGAACCACACAGGGAACACTCTCCGGTGATTCACTGCTGCGTGGTCAGTTCCCAGAGCTCCGTTATGTTGTCTGTGAGCACTCTACAGCCCAGGAAACAGTTTTATGAGCTTACGTTCATGCTCTGTGCCCTTTATTGAGACTCCGTATGGCAATCTGAGGTGGTAGACACCGATTTTGAATAACCAGCACATTTTTTCAGGGACCAGATATGGTTCAGACCAAGGTATGGCAGACTCAACAGCCTCTCACAGAATTCATTTCTAAGAAGAGTTAGGCAAGCTAAGCCTCATAAACAAGACAACATTAACACAGTTTCAAGTACAACTTCCAGAAGCATTCATCAAAAGTTGCTGAAATCCTGAACAAGTAAATCAAATTGAAAATTGCCTGTTCTGTTGTGCTTCATTACGGACAAAACCTCCGATGGGTTTTGTTCATTATGCCACAAAGGTTCATTATTTTTGCAGTGCAGTGGGCATGCATTTTCTTACCCAAGAACTTATTTTTTAGTCTCAGCATTTCCATTTTGACATTAGAAAAATATACAACCAAAATCTATAAGACTTTGATTAAATGTTGATACAGCTGATTCCAACACAGCCAAAGCCAGTGACCATACATGGAATCTAAACAACAGCTAGTAATTACAGTGTCAAAGGCATGTATACACTGTGTGTTATGTTTCATTGTCTGGCATGCAAATATAGACTTGGTTTCCTTTGCACTATTTCCAAAGTATAAAGAAAGCTAACCAGAGAGTTCTGTTTCGTTTACACAAAAGAACAAGGTTCAATCATGTTTGATAAGTTGCAAATTACTGGTAATACCACAAGTGTTGTTACAGCTGCTAAGAGTGGTCAGGAGGATGTACAAAATACAGCAATGGCATGAATCAAAAGAAAAAGTCTAAACAATTTTGAATGATAGTGTATAATACTTCTAACTTTAACTTGGTGCAAGGGCTTGTTAGCAGCATCTCGGGCAGTGGTGAGATACGTGGAGTAAGTTGCCACGTATGTATTTGGTATTCTGTGCTTCAGTAGACTCCACACTGGCTTTGCTCCGAAGAGGAGCAGTGGGTGCAAAAGGGGGAAAAAAAAAAAGAAATCAAACTCCACAAACATAGGAGACCCTTACACTTCTTCAATAAATGCATTTTTAAAGTTCTCAGCTTAGCAATTTGACTGTGTAGATTTTCACAGCTGAGTACGCCCTTTTCATTGCATCTCTAAATATGATATGTTTGTCAAGTCATTCAGGTAGAACTCGTTTATTTTCTGCAGAACGTGGACATCAATCACCTGGGGTGGAACAGGTCTCAGAAAAGGCAGGTCATTTGGGAGGCTGTGTAAAAAGTGCATGCAATACAAGTCCAAGATTTGTCCTTTCTGAATCTTCACATTCTTGACACAGCAGACGAACTTCTCTTGCACAGAGAAACCTGAACTAGTATCTTGTGCTATTCTGTAGCTGACTGTCCAGAAAAAGTGCTCTGGGAATAAAATCACTGGAATCTGGAAATCCCTTTGGGAATGCTTCTAATCATGAGACAGAAGAGCTGCTGCTCTGTGGGACAATGCCCATCTCCTTTCATAATGAATCGGCCTCCTAGTCTGTGATTACACGAGCTTCTCTTTTTTTTAAACACTGGAAGGTTATTGGAAGGAAGTACTTACCAGGGACATACTTAACTATAAAAAAGGAACCAGGAGCAGGATTCTACACATGGATCTCCCTAGATAAGCCATAATTTAACAGTGGTGGGTTTGCCTTTTCAGTTTATATTTGCATAGTTTCTTAGCAGATTTAGGTGTTTTTTCCATTTTTGCTAAAATTTAAAATAATGTGAAATTATCAACAAAGAAAAATACAGATCTATCTGGCTCCAGCTGAAAAAACAGAAAAAGAAAGTATTCCAGGAAAACCAAATATCAGTAAAAACAATGCAAATACTGTAACGTGCTTCAAGTACTGTGAAAATATTCCAAAACTGCTGCATAGTGTTCAGCTTTCAATGATAACTAAGGGGAACAGTACTGGGCCTGTGTTTTGTTCATAGCTGGAAGCATATATGAAGAAGGAAGGAAGAAGGCAGGGAAGGAAGGAAGGAGGGAGGGAAGGAAGGAAGGAAGGAAGGAATTCTACAAAGTAGCTCTAAAAAGTGTTTTTGCATCAAAATGAGCATAGAGTTTCTTTGAGCCTTGCTAATTAGAATCAGAATACAAGGAAATAATTGTTTTTATGAGGAAAAGAGTGACAACCTCTCCTTATTACAGAAATGAAGTTAAAAGACTGAGAAGCATAACAACTAGGGAGTGAATAGCCAAAAAGCAAGCTAACACCGCATTTTTCCTTAATATATCATGATATTTAAATCTATCTCAGTACTGGGGGGCAGGGAGGGGATGATGCTTATTTCCAAATATAAGAGATTGACAACCTTGTGAACGCATCCCAGGAGTGTTGGGTATTATCTGTACATTAGATGAGCATGATACTCCCAAACCTTCAAGTAATTACAATGCACAGGACTCTGCATTTCTAAGCAAACTGTTTTTTCTGTAGTCCTGCCTCTTCAGTCAGGATGTGCTCCACAACTGGAACAGCTTGCGCTGGGTTAGCCCCCTGGGAAAGTTCTAATTTACAAAACCCTGTTTAGAAAAATCGAATCTATTTAAAGGCATTACATTATAAACATAAACTCCCTAATGAGCTGTAGTGAAATGGCTCTAGGCTATAACTTGCGAAGTTCAAATGATTTAGCTGTTTTCTGCCATGTATTATTTTCATTTAATCTGCATCACAAGGACTGTAAAGAGTCCAGCTGTTCAAAGTGAGTCTTAAAGATTCCTGCCAAATGCAAAGGCTTGTCCAATTGTTCCCTTCTTTACCGTGTTTGGTTAAAGACTTATTAATTGATAGATCAAATGTTTCCTAAGTTCAAAAAAAAAAAAAAAAAAGAAAAAAGAAAAAAGAAAGGAAGTCAACATTTCTAATAGAAATACAGATGCTAAGAAAGATTACATTTAAAAACCAGGTAATTAGAGGTCACAGAATCACAAGGAAGGAAGGAAGGGAGGAAGGAAGGAATGAAGGAATCAAGCAAGCAAGCAAGCAAGGAAGGAAAGGGGGAAAGACGCAAGGAAGGAGAGAATGAAGGAAAAAGAAATCCACCAAATATTCATGTGCCAATACGCTGGTGTAGTAGAACAATCTGTGCTTTCATGTTCAAATCTTTACCCCTTTGGGACCAAGGGCATACCCCGAGGATGTGATTAGCCTCTCTCTTACCTACTTTACCATCTGCCAGCTGCAGTGCAGTTTCTTCTCACCTGCAGCTGCATGAAAGGCAGTGCGATCTCTTTGTACGGCAATTAACTTCTACTGTGGTGATCTCTTTCTAGGACCTTTGAGAAGTCCCAGCTATCATCTTTGTTTGGAAGCAGGGCTAAAGGAAGTGATGGAGGACACAGAGGTACTCCTAGAAGAAATGCAGTGGTAGATGGAGAATGGACTGATGACTAATAGGCATTTCCTACCATTCTTTCAGAGACCATTCTTCTGTTAAATGCACGCCTTGGTTTGCCTCAGGTTAG
The DNA here is from genome assembly GCF_000708025.1 of Charadrius vociferus. Taxonomy (NCBI): domain Eukaryota; kingdom Metazoa; phylum Chordata; class Aves; order Charadriiformes; family Charadriidae; genus Charadrius; species Charadrius vociferus. Next base: position 2,885,628 of record NW_009647218.1, on the reverse strand, counting down.
CTTTAAGTAATGGAAATATTCACTTTTGAGAGATTTATTACCTAATTCTGTAATAAAAAGGTAGACTATAACATCAGCATTCTGTACCATTGATTACCTGCTCTTTTCAACACTTACTTTCAGCATCCAGAAAATGCAAATCTGTACCTGTTACAGGATTTGGGATTTAGGTCTGGTCAAAATCACTTGACATGTTTAAACATTAAAAAGTAATATTCTGAAATGTGTAAATGTTAAAACCACAACTTCCACATAGTAATGGAGAATAAATATAACAAACCTGGTCTGTTTAATAAATGAAATGGTATAACGTTAACTGGGAGTGGTGGATTACATTCATTTAACTGCTTCCTATTTTAAGTAATTATTACAAAAACATTGTATGCTGGCTGGTTTTAGAATGCCCTTATCAAAAATAAGTATAAGGACACAATTTTGACTTTTTATTTTAACATCTTGGGAAAGAAAGACTTGGTTAGTGCAAATAATCCCTCTACTTATGATGGGACATTTTACTGGAACTGGTAGCACAGCTTCAGATGGTAAACTTTGGGAGAAGACGGATCAATTACAGAAGTGATGTAAAAATCTTGCTTCCATTTTTCAGCTCAATTGGAAACTTTGTAACAGGGCCCCGTGGTGAAGGCAAATACAACTGCACTGGCATTTAAATTGCATGAGGCTTATTTTAAGTTGCTAGAGTGGTGTAAGAGGATGACCCCTGAATGAGGATCCAATCCAAGATATACCACAATAAGTATTCTTTACAAAAGAAATTAACTTCTTTTCCTGATCTTCACCTGTTTTCTTTGGTTGTTTGCCTACAATTTCATCATGCAGAAAGCATATGTAAAAGCTATTCAGTTTTGGTGACACAAACCCCAGTCCTGAACAGACTACAAATATAAATGAGTTTGGTAACCTCATCACAACCCTGGAAGGAAAAAAAAAAGGGATTCACCACAAAACCACTATATAGCTCAACAAAATGTGCAGTTCTGCTTTTGAGACTGTCAGGAATATTACATATTAGTACTGATTTGAGGGCCATATTGTTGGCCACAGCTCAGGAGCACTCAGTGCCATTCCAGCTGCAGAGCACAAAGGCAGCTTTAAACCAAGCTTGCAGTCCTCCTCCACTAATACTTAGGAGACCCCTCTCCAAATTTCCCTCTTGGCATAACTTAAAATATCCTGAGGGGTCTACAGCTCTAGGAAGATGAGCCAGAGCCCAAGAATGAGTTGTGCATGAGAAAACCCAAGGCTCACTCTATCCTTCAGTTGCAAGGGGCAGCTTTAAAACCACTCTATTACATCATGAATACAGTAGCACTGTAGCGTTTGGAACAACTTCTTCCATAATGATTTAAAAATTGAGGATTCCTCTACCCACTCCTCCAGTGACTTGCCAAACAGGAATTAGCATAGCTCTGCAAGGCTAGAGGAGCACAAAGGTAACTCAGTGTGCTTGAGATTGAGACTGGAGATCTAGACTTTAGGGAGGTTGGGTATGGCATGGTTCTCCTGACAGTGTGATTAACTTCTTGCTTTCAAGAGGACTATATTCACACATACCAAGTCAAAATTGGACTGTATACTTCACTGCAGTGTTGCACCAAAATACACAAGCTCAAGTTTAATGAGCTTGCTTGGGTACACAAACAGAACTTGGTGTACCTTAATTATCAGATCCAGCTTTTCCTGCATAAAATTAGCCCATGCAGTATTCCACTGCTACTAGTACTTGAGCCAGCTCTGGCGTAATGTAATATAGACCTTAGATTATAAGAGCTCCATGACGTGCTGCCAGCTGATGTAAATCAATATAGTTCCACCGAGGTAAATTAATAATTGAAACCCTTAGCTCATGAGTTGAGCTACAGTGCTTTGACCAGGCAATCAGTCTTTACTTCTATTTATTTGGTTAGAATCAGGCAGTGCTAATGAGATTACAGCCTGGGGATTAGGAAATGCCTTTTCAGAAAGGTATGCTGAATTGAAGAGAGACGATTGACATGCTAACCATACACAATGTCAGTGGAACATGCTGACTAATTTCATCAGATTAATGAGCTGTGGACCACTCAACATGTCCTCCAGACAACATTGTACAATAGCAGAGGCCACAGAGAAAACAGTACCTCCAAACCAACAAAGTAAGGAGTTGGTCTCTAATTTATGGTGTTGTGCAGTTATGGACATGTTCATACTTTGCTCAAATACACACACACAAACAAATGTTAATCACAGTTTTTTGTTATCTCTTCATGTAAGTGCACTGTTTGTTGTTTCTTTTTCCTGCAACTGGACAAATTTAACTTCCTCATCCCAGGAAAAAGATGTCTGCTATGCTGTTTTTTGTTTCCCATCTGGTCTGGTTTTTTGGAATACAACTGCCTGGACTTTGAAACAGTGTTGCTTGCTCTACTGTTATTGCTGGACACAAGTTGCTGTTATAGAATCCATCTTTGTGTGCTTATTCAGTTACAAAGATTAGAAGTGTCTAATAATTACGAGATAAGAAAACTGAAGATTTCATGTCCCTCTTCTCTGGTATAAATAGTTTGGGAACTAGTGTGAATGGAGATTTTGATTCCTCGTTGAGATAAAAACTGGAAGTAGAAAATTAGGATGAAAGAGCCTATGAGTGAGCTATATCAGGTTACAGAAGTTGATGAATTTGCTTCTGAGTTCCTGATGTCTTCCAGTCACAGGTAGAAATGAGTATGTACTTCCAGGATTTCATGGAAAAGATAGCAAACTCAATAGGACTTAAAATGGCAAAGGTGTGAAAAGAATTTTTAAGAAGAAACATACCAGGATAATGAACATCAACACTTGTTTCCCATGGGGAAAAGGTGCAGTTCAAACAGGGTCACACGATATGATATAATCAAGAGACGTTAAAGACAAGATAGTTTCTTCCTCCCCCTAACATGAAGTCTGACTGAGGTGAAATATATTTGAATTATTGCAATGGTTGTCATGATTGTCACAATCTAGAAGCATGGTGTGAAAGCAATTACACTACAGCTTCGTTTGGACATGACTTCAGAGGAAGCACTATGGCATGAGGAGTTATTTATCTGATTATCATTTAACCGCCGAGGTGAGGTGATGTGAATAATCTACTGGCTCTGTCCTGTTTGCCCTCTCAGTTGAGTCTATCATTGCATTTCCAGCATTTTCCACACAGGCCGTGCTTGCTCATCATCCCCAGTGAACCCCTCCCTGCTGTGAGGTGCTTCCTGCAGGTACTAATGCATCATGAGCTATCCTGGGACTTGCCTCTGTGGTTCACTCGCTCACTTATTATCATCACCAGCGCAGCCTAAGGCTTCGTGAAAGAGTTGATGAAATTGCCCTTAGCTACAATGTAGCTGTACTTCGCTTAGTAAACTTAGTAAACGTGCAAGAGACGGGGTGTGTGTTAGTCTTAAAAGTAGGTCTCTTCAGTGGTTCTAGCACTTTTTAGGACTGATAAACACTGCCATTTAGCCTGTCAAAACACTTCATGTGTTTTGAGCTTCTTGAATCTTGTGGCTAGAGTTTCAGAGTGTTAATATTCCCTGAAAGACAAATGCCAAACTAACAGCTGCTGAGTTAAGATGGGAATGATTTGCTAGTGAGACAGAGTAAGGATTATAAACTGTAGGAGGAAAAACATTCACTGTTAAACAATGTATTTTGTTTTTGAAGGGCTATGTTTATGAAGGATTTCTGATACGGGACCACCAAGCTCATCTATGTCCATTCAGTAGATGATGGGCATCAGGATTGTTTGACAAGGAGGTCTAAGCAGAAACAATTTAAAAAGAGAATATCCACCAGCTGTGCCTACCATGTGTGGCAGGATGATCCTGATGACCTGAAGGTAAAAGAGCTTCAATTCTTGTGCTGTAGAAGTGCCTTTACTTCTGGCTTAGGGACCACCTTCAGTTCACCCTTAAAGCAGCTCTACAGACCATGGTCATCTGCAGTGTGGAGGGCTTAAAACATCCATCCATCCATCCATCCATCCATCCCTCCCTACTACTCCTGAGGTGCCAATACTGAGGCAAGTACAACTTTGGACTTCCTCTTGCCCGGAGTCCCCCAGGACTGCAGTGTCTCTTTCTCTCTCTGCACACAGAGCAGAGCTAGCAAACTCTGTGTCTCTGCCCCAACAGGAAGCCAGAGCTTTATGGGAAGCACTCTCTGGTACAGGAGAGATGTAACCTTCTCCATCCAGGCTTCTTCACATTACCATTGCCAGGAAAGGGCAACCTCCAAAACTGGCACTGCATTTATCCAATTCTGAGATTCTTTACATTCTACTAGGGCAGTGTAAAGAGGCCATAGCTCAAATTTATGATAAAGCAATTATTTTTGCATGTGTCCTAAAAGTCTGGTGTTCTCTACCTTCATTTAAAGTTAGCCAAAACACCGAAGCTGGTGATTTTGCATCCTACCTAACCCATATGAGACACAGCTGCCCTTGCAGGCCTTGCCCCTGGAAGGTACATGCTGCAGGAAAGGGATGGAAAGGAGGCAGCCAAAAGAGCAGATGAAGGCTGAATCAAGGTACTGGGGTGGGCTTACTCCAGGGAAGCGGATTTAGTGCTGCCTGCCAGGACGCTTGTAGCAGGGAACTGATTCCAAAGAAGACTGCCTCTATTCTTCAGTAAGACCTACTCAAAGGAGTTTTGAAAATAAATTAGAAACACGATACTGCAGCGTGCAGACCTGGTGTAAACCTTCAGTGTCGGCTGATTTTGTTGAATGCATAGTGAGAGAAAAAAGGAAAAAGGACTTGATAGTTAACATCTACTGAAAAATAA